>NW_011359453.1:0-4812 GCF_000735185.1 Notothenia coriiceps
TGGAAACCGACAAACTTTTCTTCCGAACGACTCCTGGGCCCATAACCTGTTAAGTTATGCTTAGTTCTGCAGCTTAACGTTGCATTCGGAGAAAAACACGGAGATGTAATCCATTTAGCCAAGCCTGGCATATTTTATTATAAGGGCTGCACGCATCACTCTCACGGTGACAGCCTCCACTGGAATGAACTGGTTCCACACACACGTGGCAATCAAGAGCTGTGATTAGCCTATAGGAGGCAGGCATGCATCCTATACCCCTTGTCCTTGCGCCTCACTGTGGCACAAGCACAACATTGCACACCACATGGAACAGTACAGTACCACATACAAGTGAGGACATATATCCCATCAAATCTCAACATCTGTTTTATTTTTTAAACATCTTTTAAGCTTGCTGTTTCTTTTTTTTAGCCTTTAAGTTTAATGTTTTTGGATTATATTTATCTATTGCTAAAAAAGGTTCCACAGAAATCATGAAGTTGTTCTGTGTCTGCTGGATGAGTAAATGGGAAACAGTTTTGCTTAGCTGTTTACATTATGTTTTTTTTTTAGACAATAAGTACGATTCATTTTAACTAACCCTATTACTAAACGGGAACATTCACTTTGTACACATTTTTTAAAACACTCCCCATGTTTAATTAAAACATCGTTTTAAAGACAAATTACTTATATATATGCACATAGCAACAACAGTATAATTATGGCTGGGTAAAGATCTTTGTTCTGACAAATTAACTTTCGTTAGGTTTTGATTCAGGCCGGCTAGCCAATGAAAGGCTTCATTAGGGTTGGGTGAGGATTGCTGTGAAATAACTGCCGGTTAGTTGCAGGTCACGAATGATAGTTTCCCCACATCCAAGTCCGGTACTTGTTCTCCACCACTCTGACCCCTTTACCTTTAGATTTGACTTTGTTAACTGAAGAAATGTTGAGCTGCAGAATAGTCTAATGATTGCCATTGTGGATACTGCTGTTTTTTTTGCAAATTACACACATCTAGCTTGACCTTTTATGAGGAACAAAGTCACCTAGGGACACAAAACATTCAAAAAGAAATATATAAAAAGAGAAGGCAAGCTTTGATCTAGCTAAAAAACATGGCATGGTATCTACAGTACCTCTCCTTTCCATTTGTGCCAGCTTAAGCCCCTGACGGTAGATTTATATGACAGATTTTGGTAAATAGATGCAGAACTGGAGACAGCTGTCTCTGCATTGCTTTTTATTCATGGTTGGTAATGATTTCAGTGTCATATATGCTTGGCCAAATGTGTTAACATAAATATGCAATCTGTCAATTACCAAAATATCATGTCATGTCATGTGTCAAATGTATCAGCGTGGTGGAGACATATTAGATGTTTTTTATGTCATTCAGCTTATTTTGGCCTCTGTCTTTTCTTGGCTTTCATCTCCCCCTCTCTCGCTTCTCTCACCCCCTTTGTGCTGAGGCTTGCTGGGACTTCACGCAGCCCACTCACTGTCTGCTCGTCAAATCCGCTACACACACTCTTATAAACACTCACACTCACTTACTCATGCCCCTCACCATTCCCCAGCACCTTGCAGCACAGCAGGTTGTCTCGGCCTGTCTGTCAGTGCGTCCCCCAAATACATACCCGAGCAGCGGTAGTATTATTTTATCAGCTCCCGGGCTGAGGCTGGCTGGCCAGCTCTGCTCTTGCATCCCCCCCACCCACCCCACCTACCTCACCTGAGCTGACCCACTGGAGTGTGACCACACAGACAGTCACAAAGTGCAAACTCTCAAGAAGGGGTTCGAATTATTGGTATTGTCACGATCTTGGTGTTATGTCACGGTGTTAGTTTTGTATGTCTAGGTTTGGGTTTATTTTGCTGTTCTGTTCTCCCTGTTTCATGTTTTCCTCCTTGTTTCTTGTCTGGTCCTTCTCCCTGTGTTTTCCTCCATGTCGTTAGTTTCCCTGGTGTGTCTGATTGTCTAATTGTGTTCACCTGTTGCCCTTGTGTTTCTCCTCCCCTGCTCCGCTGTTTCTAGTCTCGTGATTACCCCTCCCTGTATTTAGTCTTGTCTCTTCCTGAGAGAACCTTGTCGGTTCGTTGTTTGTTTTTCCTGTCTCCCTCCATGTCAGTCACCGTCAGCTTTTTTGGTATTGTGTCTTTCTTGTGCTTCCTTTGTGTGTTATGCCATGTTTTTGCCATCAGCTTTTAAAATAAAGCTCGCTTTTGTTTTCTAGACCAACTTACTTTTTTTGTATTCTGCTTTTGGGTCCTACCTTTCCCAAACCGTAACAGGTATGTCTACATTAACGGAAAATGTTTTGAAATATCTAAAGGTTGAAATAGAGGCATCAAGTCAAGTTGAACTGATCGAAACCTTTTTGTATTCTCCCTTTGGTGACATTTACTTTCTCTCATACAACTCAGGTGTGCAAGTCTGTATGTGAACATGTGTATGCTGTGTGATTTTGCAGTGCCAGATTTACCTCTAGTTTTGCAGTGAAAGAAACAAAAATAAAATACACCCATACCATGGATATAAACGGCTTACTTGTTTCTGACTTTGTCTACTTTTAAACAAAATGAACGTACTTGTTTTAAATCAGGGCAATGCATGTTAAGATTAATAGACATCTTTTAAAAGGATTCATTAACACAATAAGATCTGTCAAATAAGAGATTTTCTCGATTTCTAAAATGAAGAGGCCAGTTTAGAATAAAATCACAATTTGTATATATTAGCAATCCTTTGCCCCTGATTGCTAATGGTTTTAAGCAGTTTTTTTGGATCAATGCATTTATTTTATTTGTTTTCTTTCCGACAGAATACAAATCCATACTAAAGGGGTGTTTTGGTATGGGTCAAGCTCACCAAGAAAAATACTGGATCATACACTATCGCTAAGCCTGCTCTTGAATCACAAAGTATATTATTTTTAGCAAGTGGAGTAGATGTTCTGGTGACGAGTATACTGAACAACATGAGTGAAATAAGTGGATTATCCCATTAAGTAATAAGCAGTCTCAAAATTAGCTTGAGCTGTGTAATCCATTAGTGACCTTCAGATCTAGTTAGCTACACGATAATTATGCAGTGCAGACATTTCAAACTAATGTCCAGGCAATGATCATGTAACCGTAAAAAATGAATGCAGACAGGGTCTCACGAGCTAATTGATTTCCATGCTGTAAGGAAATGATGAAAACCAATAGATGTTGACAATCATCAAAAATATTATAAAAAATATACATGACTCAAAGTTAAACCTGCATCATATTATTTGTTTTTACAACAAGCACATCAATGTATCCATTTTATTAAAATATTTGGAAGAACCCTATTAAAATTGTAAAATCATTTTAGGGTTTTCTGTTTTTGTGACCTCTGGACGAATACCTGGCTTGTTCTGCTAAATGCTTCACTTTGTTCACCAGCTAGTTAACAACGTTTAGTTTCTTTGTCGAATGAAGCTGGGAATGTTTGACACACCTGCCTGCTGTGTCTGTATAACTGCTGTTGAGAGCGGAGAGACTCAACAAAAAATAATGACCTTAAATGCTCCTGAGAGTTGAGGGTATCTGCAGTTGTTTGATAACTATAGGTATCTTTGTCACTACAAGCAACACTTACACAAAGTCATTCGAGCCATTGTTACATTGAAAACGAGAAGTAGGCTATAGCAGCTTTAGGGAGTTCAAATGTGCACCGGAAGGTTTTTTGAAGAGTAACTTAAAGGCCGCTACACACCAACCTGAGACCAAAGAACGCGTACTGAAGGCGTCCCAACTTTTACGTCCGCTACATCGCCTGTGTCGGCTACGCCGCCCGCCTACGCCGCCCGCCTACGAACACACCGCAAAGACTTCAGTCGACGAGTGGCAATAACTGTCCTTACCAGCAGGCAGCGGTAGTATGTATTCATCATTCAAAAGAGGAAACAGCCAATCAGAGTGATTTCTTTGGCCGACTTTCTTTGGAAGCTGCTGGGAGTCCCAGCAGCTTCTACTGAAGCCAGCCCCCAACTCCGGGGACTTCCGGCGGGAATTTTGGGCGGCAGTATACGCCGTGAAGTTGTTTGCGGCCTGCCAGCAAACCCAAAGCAGAAGAAGAAGAAGAAGTGACGTCAGCGGCTTCATTTGCCTAATCCACCCCCAGGAACTTATTCCGGTGTGAACGCGATCTGTTTCATTTTCATTTCAAACCTTTATTTGATCAGATTGGTCCCTTGAGATCATAGATCTCTTTTTCAAGGGAGACCTGCAGCATATAGGTTATACATGAAACATAAAACAATAAAGGACATAATACATTATATTTACAGGATACATTTACATAGTTATAGACATTTACAAGTGTCCATAGTATCAACGAGCATTTCATTTAGGCCTAGCTTTAAAAACATGCAGAGGAATGAGATTGCTCAGTTTCAATTCTTGCTGAAGATTGTTCCAAGCAAGTGGAGCTGCGCACATAAAAGCTGTCTAAGACAGTCCTTGCTCTGCATATCTAACAATACTACATCATGCGATCTCAGACAATAGCTCCTTGCAACTCTCTGTGTTATCAGAGAGCAGATATAATACGGGAGTTTACCCAACAAAGCTTTATAAATAAACATGTACCAATGACTGAGCCTCTTTACAGTAAGTGATGGCAAACCTGCCTTGGTATACAGTGTACAGTGATGAGTAAGTGCTTTACAATTTGTGACAAATCTCAGTGCGCTGTGATAGGCGGCATCTAACTTGATCAGGCAATAGGCAGGTGCATTCATATACAACAAATCACCATAGTCCAGCACAGGTAAAAAGGTCACAGTGACTAGC
>NW_011359454.1:0-2293 GCF_000735185.1 Notothenia coriiceps
TGTGTGGGTGTGTGTGTGTGTGTGTGTGTGTGTGTGTGTGTGTGTGTGTGTGTGTGTGTGTGTGTGTGTGTGTTCATGCTGCACTGTTGACCCCACATTAAGACTCTGTTGCTGTAGAAGTTCACCTTTTTTCATGAAACAGGTGTGTTTTTTGCTCTTGTATTGAAATATTTGACCGAACCCTACATTTTTTAGGCTAATGCTTCTGTTGACCTACCGCTGCTTTTTCAGAGGTCATTTAAAGATATGATATATACTTCTGCGCCTCTTGTACTTCCTATCATAATAACATGTTACTATAGAGCGAATTTAGGGTGCTCAAAGACACTCAGGGTAACATCATTCTCTTTTGTTTTCAGTTTAATGTGTGTGTGTTATGTAAAGCACTTTAATTAGCCTTTGTGTGTAAAATGTGCTCTATTAATAAACGTACCTTACCTACCTACAGGGTGACAACAGAACACACTTTATAGGTTTCTTGGATCATGCATTATTTAATAAATTCATGGAAATGTGTTTCTATTACACATTTCATAAATGTAGTTTAAAGTGCTTTTGAGGATGACAGACTAAAAGTAGGACAAAACAGGCCAAGATCATGGCTTGATAGAACATTGAATATAATAAATGATAAAATGGTTCCTACGAAGTGTTAGTAAAGTTCAAATTCTAAATACCTTAAAGGTCCCATGTCATGGCCATTTCTACTGATCATAATTCCATTGTTGAGGTCTAATAGAATATAATTAAATTGTGCAATTTTCCAAACTCACGTTGGTTTCTCATACAGCATCTCTGTATAGTATGTGTATTCACTCTCTGTCCTAAACGGCTTGTTGGAGCTCCTGCCCCCTCCCTGTGAGCCCAGTGGCCGTCTGCGAGACAGCGAAACCCAGCCCGAACACACACACACACACACACACACACACACACACACACACACACACACACACACACACACACACTCTCTCTCTCTCTCTCTCTCTCTCTCACACCCACACACACACCCTCTCTCTCTCTCACACACGCACACACATACACACACACACACACACACACACACACACACACACACACACACACACACCCGCAGCCTGCTCACACACCGACTCACAGCCGAATCGGCGGAGCTGCAGCTGAGAAAAGATTGAGTGTGTGTGGAAGTCTGCGGATTGGTCAATTTGGAGCAATCCACAGACTTAACCTAACGGCTCCGCGGACGTAACGGCTCCATGGATTGGTCCATTTGGACCAATGGGTCCATTTGGGTATGGGCACGTCACTGTACCCAGGAAGAAAAAGAGAAATGTCCAACGAGGCGTTCTGGGGCAGCACAGACAGGTCTTTTCTGTGTTAGAGTTTTACTCGGCAAGATGGCGGCGCGCATGGTCGCAGCGGCTGACGGCTCTCCCTTTTTGTTGCC
Organism: Notothenia coriiceps; assembly: GCF_000735185.1. Lineage (NCBI taxonomy): Eukaryota > Metazoa > Chordata > Actinopteri > Perciformes > Nototheniidae > Notothenia > Notothenia coriiceps. Next base: position 1,424 of record NW_011359454.1, read on the forward strand.
TTATGTTGTGATGTTTTTGTTTTTGTTTTGATGGCACCCTTGAAAGGGAGAAGCATTTATTATTATCTCATTGTACATGTATAATGACATTAAATGCTTATATTCTATTCTATACTCGCTACAGGGTGTACTTTGAGGGTTGTGACTCTGCAGACCGTTTACATGGTGATAACCAGAAAAGCTTGACATGGGACCTTTAATAAAATGACAGTTCTGAATAAATCCAATAAAAAATAATTATATACAATGTTAGAATAATAGTACAATAATAAATAAAACTACAAAGAAATTGTAAAGTTGGAAAATAAGTGTTTCTTCTCCCTCAGCTTTGCTGTGGAATTGTTAATGAGCAGAGCAAGAAAACCTCTGAGTGATCTGATCAATGTTTTGGTGTCAAAGTGCTCTCATTTTAACTACTGTTGGCAGCACTACAGATGGTATCAGATGTTGCTTTAACAGTACATTTAAGAGCTGTGGCAATAACATTTCCTCAATATATGGGATTGACAGAAAGCTCCAGTTTATGTAAGCGAGCAGTCGACATGTTGAGACACGAAGGCAGAAATGTGGAAGGGGTGTGTGAAAAAGAAACCAAGAGAAACAACCATTTTCTGGTAGAAATCATCATAGCGTCAGATAAATAAAGTCCCCAACAATGAAAAACAGTTATTGGTTTTCTTTTAAAGGGAAGGTCATTGAGTTTGTGGACGAGGGAGGTTTGCTAGCTTGGAGCCAACCACTAAAAGGAGACCGCTGCTTGAAGTGTGTGTGTGTGTGTGTGTGTGTGTGTGTGTGTGTGTGTGTGTGTGTGTGTGTGTGTGTGTGTGTGTGTGTGTGTGTGTGTGTGTGTGTGTGTGTGTGTGCATATAA
>NW_011359455.1:0-1776 GCF_000735185.1 Notothenia coriiceps
TAAAAATAAACGCAGTTTTTATTAAATTCGTTTTATTTGAAACTCACAGCATGTTAGCTTCGATGCTAACGCGCCATTCCTCCTCTTTATGGGTAACAAAGTGCACTTTAATCTCCTCCCACAGGCATCAAACTGAGACCTAGCATCCGTGTGACTTACAAAGACTTAACACATGTTATTACGTACCTTTTAACGCAAGTTCTAGCCCAGAAAATATGAGTTTTCAGCTGATTTACGGTGAGATGCTAACCATGACTCAGAACAACATCCGGGTCTGTGAAGGTCTGCTTCCGGGAGGATTTCAGAATAAGAGCATGCGTTTAGGAAAATAAAAGATTCGTTAAACAGATTTTAAATATGACCATAAATGAACCCTTTGATGCACAAGCTATGCGACAGGCGACAGCTTAGGTCAAAAAGGACCCGTGTTGACCCACAATGTTATTTCTAAAGTGTTTCTTAGCCATATCTTTGGAAATCAATTTATTTAATCATTTAATATTCTAAGTATTCATTTAATATCTTATTTTAGGAAATAACAAATCTAAATCAATATTTTCGCGATACACTTTCTTACATAAATTATACTTTGCAGTCCAATTTGCAACACTAATTTCTTTTTTCAATTTGCGGTCGAAAAACTGTTCCGCTCCCCGTCTCATCAGGTCTCGTCAGGTCTCGTCAGGTCTCCTTAGGTCTCATCAGGTCTCTTCAGGTCTCATAAGGTCTTCAGGTCTCATCAGGTCTCTTATGGTCTCATCAGGTCTCATCAGGTCTCTTCAGGTCTTCAGGTCTCATCAGGTAATGTTCACACATTATGTACAGTTATCTTTCGCAGGATATCAAATATCTCCTTGGGTAAAAGAAGTGTGAAATAAGACTTAGATTAATCAGTCGTGCAGAAGCAGCCTGTTGAGATGTGACAAGTGGTCCACGGTAAACATGTTCCTAACGGCAAACACGTTCCTAACGGTTAACATGTACCTAATGGTTAACATGTTCCTAACGGTTAACATGTTCCTAACGGTTAACATGTTCCTAACGGTTAACATGTACCTAACGGCTAACATGTTCCTAACGGCTAACATGTTCCTAACGGTTAACATGTTCCTAACGGTTAACATGTTCCTAACGGTTAACATGTACCTAACGGCTAACATGTTCCTAACGGCTAACATGTTCCTAACGGCAAACATGTTCCTAACGGCTAACATGTTCCTAACGGCAAACATGTTCCTAACGGCTAACATGTTCCTAACGGCTAACATGTTCCTAACGGTTAACATGTTCCTAACGGCAAACATGTTCCTAACGGCTAACATGTTCCTAACGGCAAACATGTTCCTAACGGCTAACATGTTCCTAACGGCTAACACCTAACGGCAAACATGTTCCTAACGGTTAACATGTTCCTAACGGCTAACATGTTCCTAACGGCTAACATGTTCCGAATGGTAAACATGTTCCTAACGGTTAATATGTACCTAACGGCTAACATGTTCCTAACGGCAAACATGTTCCTAACGGTTAACATGTTCCTAACGGTTAACATGTTCCTAACGGCTAACATGTTCCTAACGGCAAACATGTTCCTAACGGTTAACATGTTCCTAACGGTTAACATGTTCCTAACGGCAAACATGTTCCTAACGGCAAACATGTTCCTAACGGCTAACATGTTCCTAACGGCTAACATGTTCCTAACGGCTAACATGTTCCTAACGGCTAACATGTTCCTAACGGCAAACATGTTCTAATGGTTAACATGTTCCTAAC
>NW_011359456.1:0-2264 GCF_000735185.1 Notothenia coriiceps
AATCCCCACAGGAGCACTTTGGGGTGAAGTGACACCACGACATGCTGACTGCAGTGGGACTCGGACAGGGACAGTGCAGAATAATAAACATGTCTGTAGCCATGTTTCATCTGTAGTCCCTGGACAGAAGCCACCCTAAAAACAAGTGATACAATACAATCAGTAAAAACACGAAACAAAGAGGCTTACCATACTGGGGATGCTGATAAAAAACAAAACATAAAAGTAAGATAGCACCAGGTTAGTCAGTACAGACGGACAGAGGGTGCTGACAGCTGATCTCTCACTGTGTTTAAATGGGATTTGAAATAACTGAACGTGTTTCCTTCTCTGATTGTTGCTGGGATTAAGGTCCTTTGTTGAGCAGCTTTAACACAACATGTAGATTGGGTAATCTCCTCTTTCCCACCTGTTGTTAACCTATATTGTACATTTCATTTACATAGCACACTTTAAAAACAACGTCATCTCAAGGTGCTTCACAATGCTACGAGGAGCTTATTGAATAACATATAGTAATATAAAAAAGGTTCAGAGCATAAAGGGTTAGAATACAAATACACACAATAAAGGACAGTCAGTAAAATGCGGAGCGGAGCAGGTGGGTTTTGAGGCTTTTCTTAAAAACGTTTCTTATATAGCGTTGTCTGTATGGTGATAAATCTGAATGGAGGTGAGGTAAGGACGTATTTAATCAATGAGAGGAAAGGAAGCATAGGAGAGGAGATAAGGAGAGGAGGACAGTTAGGAGGATCACAACACATCAGTGGTTGCAGTGGGAGTTCACCGTAAATCTGAGAGAGAATCAGTTTATCGCTGTCGGGGGGACGATAGGGACGGAGATCCAGGATGAGCCTTCAACAGGAAGTGATGAACGGCTAACAGTCAACAGGAAGTGATGAACGGCTAACAGTCAGACTGAAACCAAACAAGGTCACCAACTACATCTGCCAGGATCTCATTATGTGGCCAAACCCAGCTGGGTTAGGGTTAGTCGAGTCAACTTTAAGGTCATGATGAAACAATAAACAAGGAAACATGTAAACAAATGCAGATGTTGCTTGCAGAACACAGGCCTATAAGATAGACATAACTTTGTGTCATTTAAGTATATGCAGATGACACCATTTAACTTATTGAACACTTTGGGTACATTTTTTATTATGTTGCATTCTTAACAAAGACAGTTATATATTTAAGCAATAGCTCACGACAGGCCGTGGTATATGCTCATTATATCACAGCTAAGGGGCGTGGTTCGGCCCGACGCGAAGCGGAGGAGCTGTGATATAATGAGCATATATCACGGCCTGAAGTGAGCTATTGCTTTTATAAAACGGTTACCAAGTGTGGCAATATGAAAGAAAAATACAAACTCTAATTTAAGTAGTTTTTATTAGTAAATAATGATGTTCAAAATAAAATAGTCCCTCCGTTGCCTTCTGCACAAAAGGTGGTTGCTATGCAACAACACTAACAGCAAGCGAACATATTAGACAGAGAGCGTTGATCCATTATTTGGCTGTTTATTTACATTAATGTGTATGTTGCTGTTTATTGTGCATCCACTGAAAAACTGTCCAGCATCAGTAGCATGGCTTACGTGGTCACTTGTATAGGTTGAGGTTGTTCTAGCTGTTGCTTGGCATGGCGAGATTATTGCTCCACTTTCTCCGGTCCCCGAGATTGGGCTTCCAGTAGCTCTGGAGAGAGCTTTCGCACCTGTGGCCACTAACGGTCATAATTTCTCTGCTTTGTTTCAAGACCCGCATCAGAAAGTTTTTGAATGGTGCTACTTTTCCAGTTGGTCTACCTGCTCTTCACGTAGCTCTGCATGCCGTCGTTTAGGTGCTTTTTTTTCTGGAGATAGGCACTCCTCAATCCACTCCTCCATACTATAGTAAGACCCCCCCGGAGGTCGAAATTAATCTTAAATGTTTCCATTTTATGCTTTGTAAGTTTGTTTCGTAACGGAAGAAATTTAAATATATTTATAAAACTGACAAGTCAAATCAAGCAATCTGATTGGTCGATAGCGTTTTTGCGGACCTCTTTGATTACAGATTTGAAAACATCGTTGCTTGCTTTAAAAGTAGCACAATTCATTATGTTAAAGCTTGGAAAGTATCTAGATACCCCTGCCCTAATGCCAAAGGAACTGCACACTGAATATCTTTTGCCGTTTGATGTCTATGTCTGGACCGCTGCGTAAAAGGAGGCTTTCTGCCCCGTTACTTCTCCGCTGCTTTCTTGTTCCAGTATGA
>NW_011359457.1:0-5780 GCF_000735185.1 Notothenia coriiceps
CACGCACACGCACGCACACACACACACACACACACACACACACACACACACACACACACACACACACACACACACACACACACACACACACACACACTCTTGTATTTCTCACACACAGTGCTCTGCCTAATTAGGGTTGTAATGTGAACAAAGGCCTATCTGCCACAGCAGACCTCAGAGCGCTCAAGTTCAGACAGGAAACCTCTTAGTGCAGTCCTTCATTTGTCTCCCTCTCTTATACACAGACACTAGTGCAGACAAAAACACAAGCACGCACAGAAACGGAAAGTCGCACACTTACAGGGACATGAGGTCCACATCACCTCTCGATATGTTACAGCCCATTCACATTGACAAAGGATCTGGGAGAAGTGTAGAGCATCTGAATCACATTTCCTCTCACCTGCTCTTGCACTCATAGCATTTCACAATGAATTAATTCAAACATAGGAGTCAAATGTACGTTGGCAAAATAAACTGAACTTGTGAAAAGATGAATACATTAACTTTTAAATATACGTAACAGTCAGTAGCAAGTCTTTCAATTAACCTTTTCAAATGCCAATATGGCCGACCACAAGTCACAGCTCTCGGCATTGACATCATCATGTTTTAAGAGATGATGGTGGTATAGAAAAAATACTGATTAAAAGAAGTATCTGAATTCATTCTCCAAAAAAGGATGCTCCCATACAACAAAAGTGCATTGTCATGTGTTTTGAGGGGAGCTTGTTTTCTTCCGGATAAGCAGACATGTATTTTTGAAGTATCAGAAATACTTTTAGAATGAAAGTCTTGCAGAGGAGAATGGGGTTGATGGGTCAAAACACACATGACTTTGACTTAAGAGATATCTGTTACATCCACAGATTGAATAACGTAACAAACGTACTTATGTTGAGCAAAACCACCATTTTTATAAACCTAGCCAAGTCGTTTTGTTGCTTTATCCTAACCAGGGAGTTTGCATTTAGTTTTTTGTTTTAATTTAAAACAAACTACATTATTAAAACTGCAACTCTAATCTAGGAACACAATTTAAGTTGTTGTTCAATATTGGAAGTGATCTTTTTAGAATAAAGGGTTGCTGAATTATTGTTTTGATATGGTTTCATACTGTAAGATTCGTGCAAATGATGATAGCATGCACTTTGAATTGGGTACACATATTTAAATATGTGTAGATTGATCATAGAGGCAATGTACTCACCGTCGTGGAGTCCATCTTCTAACCCTTGGCTATACAAAAGTAGGCATTTAAAAATAAATAAACTATGGCAGTGTTTATTTGTATCCAACATTGTCATTTCATACACTTTTTGATACCCTATTGATGGTGAAAAGCTTGACATATAGGTCAGTTACTTCAGTACAGCAACTGTTTTATAAAGTAACTAATAGATTAAATCTATTGCTTTGGTTATCTGATGAAATACAGCCACTACCTCCTCGGTGGGATGGAAACCTGTACGAGTTTCTCAAAAAACAAAGGATGGACTTGGTTAACTGTTTGCACACACACACACCCACACACACCCACACACACACACACACACACACACCCACACACACACACACTCAAACACACACACACACACACACACGCACGCACGCACGCACGCACGCACACACACACGTCCCTGTCCTCATGCCAGTAATGAAGCAGATAATAAGCTGCTTCACGCTCTGCTGTAGCAAAACCAAAATCAAAACACTGTTGATTTAAGAATCAAAATGCGTACACTCATGGGTTTTTCATCTTCCATGCTCCGTGGCAATGATGAGGTAGCGCTTCATGGTGTGTGTGTGTGTGTGTGTGTGTGTGTGTGTATCAGAAGCCTGAGGAGCATTAGTGGGTTTGCTAGGCGGCGTTGAGAATCCATTCCTCGTGCTTCCCGCCTCATTTCAGCTCTCTGTATTTCCATTAAATATTTGTTTTACTTTGACACTGAAGTTGTCACCAAAATATATATTTTTTGTATTTCTGAACTTGTATTAAAAATATTAAGTGTGGAAAAAAACATTTGGACTTTGGAAAGTAACAAAAAGAGAAGTGGGAGAGGCTGCTGCTCGATACCAAGGTAAAGACTATTTTGATAGTGTTGTAACTGACTTTGCATTTTTTGAAAAAGAACTTCCTTATTTTTATGGCATATTTGTTTTTAGTGTTAATGACCATATCCTCCTCTTGAGGGAGCCTATACACTGTATTAGCTACTGTGTTCATATGTTCAAGTGAACCACATCGCTACAAAACGTATGAGTAGTTTAAAATATATTTGGAAATGGAGGTGTGCTTTTGGCCCAGAAAAATATTTGTCCCTGTTTGAAAACACTTCTGAAGTTGTCAGACCTTTTCTTCACTTCACGTGTGCACAAACACTCAGATGTACCTTTCATTCACCCCGTTTTAAATAACCAAAGACCATGCTTGCTCATTTCTTCCCATAGTAAAGCAGGGGACAGTTGCATGAGACAAAACACATTTAAAAGCAACATACTTTCAGACAAGGCCTCAAAATGTCTTCTGTTAGATCTAAGTAGCTTTTCATCTCAGTCCTGCACAACTGATGCAAACACGTATATTATAAACACATTTATTTTGTACCCGAACATTTGTTATACATCAGTAACTCGTGTCTGTGTATTTGTATTGCCACAGAGTTTCTCGCATGTGTATTCATATGAGAAGCCTTGAAGCCCTGACTGTAGGTCTGTTATTTCTATAAACGCTCCAATCTCCTATGGAAATATAAAACTCAACTGGGGTTTAATGAGCTACTGTGGAGTGATATTATTCGTTCTCAATAATATTAATATATACATGTTTTTATCATTTGTTGGGTGGACGTGTTAGGAGAATCCTGTGACAAGTTTAGTGTGGAATAAACTACAGAAAAACATGATTTTTTTTAATGAAAACATAATTGGTTTAAGTTAAAGGTGACATATCGTGCAAAATGCACTTTTGTTTGTCTTTTCTACATGAATATGTGTCCCCGGTGTTCCAGGGAACTCACCAAGTGTCAGAAAACACAACCCTCTCTATTTTCCTCCATACCCAAATCTCTTAAAAAGGGGCTGCAACGGATCTGATCCAGACTGATCCAGATTTGAACACTTCTATGACGTCACAGAAGTGGCGCTACGGCTATTGGGCCAACTCCACCAATCAGGAGGAGACAGCCACGGACATTGCCGTTGGAAAGCGCTGGAGACGCTGTAGTACATATGGCAGGCCTGCAGATGGTGCTGTTCTCACAGAATCAGCCCATGCAAAGACAGTGTTAAATTGAGCGAAATGAGGAATGGCTAAAATGCATGATCTGTTTGGTATTTTGAAAAATAAAAAGTATAAATATGCCTTATATAGGTATGGTCCTACACTATATTATTCAAATATAGCATGATAGGTCACCTTTAACATTAAATAATTTGATGTTGTAAGAACAAATTCTTGGTTAATGCAAATATACATCCAATACATGACTGATAAAAGAAAATAAATGATCCTCCAAAAATGTGATAGAATTTCATTGAGATGCTAATTCTGCTGCACGCATACTGTTGTGCTTTTGTGTCACACCACAAAAAATGTATGTGTTAACTGGTATTTTGTCCATTTATACTGCAAAATGAAGATATTATTTGGTAGCCGGATACATTTATCAAATATAAAACCTTACCAGCTTTTGTCAGTTGGCAAACAAATCCACCGATATGTAAAAACCTAACATCATGTAAAAAGTAAAAACTTGAGGAGTGGATAAATGTCATCCAAGAGTACTTGTCCTTTGTATCAATGCCATTGTAAGCAGTGAAATCCCAGGTTTGTAATGTTATATCCTCATTTCCTTGAAGTGTGGAGTGTCCTTATCCAGTTCCAGTATGTTATTGGAACAGGTACTCATTAATCCAGGTGTGTGTTTCTGTGTGTGCATGTGTGTGTGTAATGTGGCACTCGTCCGTCTCCAGCGAGGCTTTAAAGAGGGATTGAATGAGAGGAAGGATAGCTTTCAAGTGGGGATTAGGGCAAAGCTGGGTCTCTCAGGGTCATTATTCAAAAGCCAGTGAGTGGCATCAGAACCCCTTCAACCCGTGGAAAGCAGAGGAAGCTCCATCAGTAATAAAAGGAAGAGAGCAGGGGAGTGCGTGTATAATGAATACTGCATTGTTATGAAAGAGCTGCGATAACTTTGAAAAACTTTCTTTGGCCGACAGAGAAAGAGGAAGGCAGTTCATTACCGTAAACATAACGTCTCATGTTTGTCATTTTTTTTTGTTGGATTTCCAGGTTTCAACCACCTTATGTTCAGATATAACTTCATCAATGACATTCAAACATAAGGGCTCTGGAGACTAACGCCGAGCAGCTAAACTGAAAGTCGTACTGCTGCATGGGAGGAAATAAGTCTTCATACCCAGAGATGACAAAAGTATGTGTTTGTAAACCAAAAAATGCAGTGGCTACAACTTTTATTTGAAAGGTCACAAACTATATATGAGTGAAAGAGATGTCAGTGTACCAATGACAGCCTCAGAAACACATTCAGACAGCCAGAAAGTTTCACACATTTCATTTTAACTGCGTCTCACATATTGAAACAATCCCAACAATTTGTATGTAGAGGTCTATTTCTTTTCTCAAGTTATTAGGGCAATGAGTCGAGGAATGGGGTATCAGAGGATAAGCCGGGTGTAGCTATAAATCAGTATTGTGCTCGTTTCACTATTCTTTCAAAACAACGGCAGAGACATATACGTCTGAACACGTTGTAACATTATAGCAGATCCTGTATTTTTTTACAAACACGAACGCGAACTATCCACATAAATAAATTGAAGATGCTAACGGCAGTTTCCATTCAGATAATTCTGCTGGCTGCTGATTTTGGTGCACATTGCATCACATTGTTTTTTTAGAAGAAAACCATGTTGAACTAAATATAAGTCAAGTAGGAGGAGTTTGACATACTTTCAAACTATCTGGAGGAGGATTTTAAATGGAACTAGAGAATGCAATTCCTGAAGAAATTGCTAGTGGGAATGCTTTATGCTAAAAATCTGACGCTAAACTGCTATGCTGAAATGTAATGTGTAAGAAGAAAGTGAAGAATTTAGATTGAAATGATACATGAACACTGGGGGCTTGAATGTGTGATGAGAGAAGAAAATAAAGTAAAAAGGCTTGGAAAAGCAGCAGAATATTTGAACTGCAAACTTGTGAACTAACTTGATGGCGAATGATCTGTTACCATGGCAATGGCATTTGACGACACCCCATAATACGCTTAGATGCGTTGATGGCTGCATCGTTACCAAACCTGTGAAGTTTTGGGCTGTTTGGAGTATTTTCACTGAAGTTTTTTGAAAACCGTGTTTCAAGGCGAGCATTGTGTTACCATGGCAACGGCATTTGAAGAAATCACAAAACTGTCCCGTAGATGTCTTCACGACTGGACTGTTAGTACACATGTGAAGTTTGAGCACTTTTTGAACATGTTCATAGGAGTTATAGTGACATCATGTTTTATGGCGAGGGATGCGTTTCCATGGAAACGGCATATGGTGAGATCTCAGATTTGGTGTAGAGCTGTTGAGGCATGGACCGGTGATGTGAAGATTGGGGAACGATTGGACCGTGTCCATTGGACTTATAGCGACATCATGTTTTATGGCGAGGGATGAAATTTCAAAACGTAAGCATGTGAAGGAAGTTGATTATCTGAAGAGTAATTTTTGTGTAGTTTCGGGTTAATAATGTGGCCTTTTGGGCAGTT
>NW_011359458.1:0-10774 GCF_000735185.1 Notothenia coriiceps
CAATAATGCAATAACAGTGCAATAATGAAATTAAATTACATCAAACTTTATTTTCACTCAAACAGTACAGGCACATATGATATATTGCACAGCATAAAGAGATCATGTAAATTGTGCATTATGTAAACAACAGACAACTGTTGGCTCCTGTGGGCATGACCTAAATAAGGCAGTTTATTTTGGTTTTAAAATGCTGAGATATTTACTGCAGAACTGTAACCTTCCCTCAACAAAATCGTCAACAATTTTCGGGAGCATGTGGGCAAAGTAGAATGTGCGCAGCCTTATGATATGCCTTCAGACTGTCCATTGCTTTTCCATCTATTGCCATGGATTGAACGAAGTAGGAGCAAATTTTGCTGTACGTTATGCTGGGCCACGTCGTCATGTTATCCTCCCAGTTTTGCACTGAATTCGGGTGGGGGAGAGTAACGCCATCTCCAGTCAAAGAAGTAGAATCGTGTTCCCAAGCTAGCATCACTGTTAGCATCGAAATCGCTGTGTTTACACCAGTGCCCGTCTGACTGTTTACACCGGTTTACACCGACAGACGCTGTGCAAAAGACTTCCGGCGGAAATGAAGTGCATTTGTGTAGGGTTATGGCGCTACCCGTGGTTTGGCGCGTAAACTTGTCTATAGTCGGTGTCGACGACTTCTCAGGTGACTGGCCGGTGTATCTGGGCCTTTACAGTTACAATATGACCTTGCCAACAAATTAACAATAAGAGGACATATGCTGCTCATTTCCTGGCTCCTCGGTGTGTCTCGCTCCGTCAAACTGCGTGTCTGAAACCGAGACCGGCGTCAGGGGGAGTGTGTGTGTGTGTGTCTGTGTCTGTGTGTGTGTGTGTGTGTGTGTGTGGCTCTCTGATGCTTCTTTGTGCACACTGTTTGACAGGAGATGTCAGATTTCTCACAGAGTTTCTTTCTCTTGTAGGAGTGTTACAATCTGAAGTCATGCTGGTGGAACAGCTGATAGTAAACTGTGCAAAACCTTATACTGTGTTTCCCCCATCCTTTGGCGTTGTTGTGTTTCCATGTGCACTTTGACATTTTCCTCTCCTGCCTGGATACCAAATCAAATCAAATCATGCTCAAATCGAATTCACATTCCTCTCTTTTGCTCTGGAAATCCAATCACATACATGCTAATGCACCTCATGTACATCCAGGCATCATTAGCGTGGCCTTGAGAAGTTCCCATGCTCCACTTCTGTCTGCGGTGTTCCTTCATTTCCAGGCTTTCCGTCTGAGCAGGTTGTGATTTGTGACATAAAAGAAAATGAATGTCACAGTATTCTAGGTTTCCCTCTGTTCCTCTCCTCTGTATTCAATATTGTGAAACAGGCAGTAGAGCACTTGTCAACCACGGAGCCAATAAAGACAGAGAAAGACCTTTTCCCAAATGGGATGTGATGCAGAAAGCTTGCCAAGAGATTTCACATCTTCTTGAACAAGCTCATCTCCAGATAAAATGACCCACAGCACTGGAGTTACTCCGAGCCGGACTGCGCATCTTCAAATCTGTGTTCCTGCTGCCAAACAAACCCACAAACAGCCACTCAGAAATCCACATCCTCGCAACTTTGCATGTCACTTCTCCACAGCGCTCGTCTTCAATAATATGACTTCATTAAGAATTCACAAAGGTTGAGACTATGGAGACTTCCCTTACAGTGGGTTATGGCTAGAAAGGATCCGTCTAGTGTAAAACTCTCGCGAGAGTTTGGCTGAATGTCACGTGGCTGAATGTTTACGTTTGGCAGGCAGCCTTTCAGTTATGATCGTTAACATCAGTGGGCCACAACAAATGATGGTGAGAAGCTAAACTATCTATTAATTATGTCAATGACAAGGAGTTTGATTGTTGAAATAGGGTGTTAGCGGTCTTGCTGGTGTTCAAAGAAGAATGACAACACTGTAGATCACCAACACTATGGTTTATTTTGTATTCACAGGCAAGTCAACGTTGTCGCAGTAAAAGTCCCAAGATAGCTCCTGGTGAAATAAAATGTTCCCTTGCAGTGTTTCACTATTATGTCTGATGTTTCTCTATTAATAATGCTGCTGCATTAATGTGTATGTTGCATGTTACTGCTGTAGATGTGTTTCCGAGCCGCTCCGATTACAACGAGAGTTACAACGAGAACGTGACGTCATATTTACACAAGACGGATCTTTTCTAGCCATAACCCTTTCAGTGCTCTAATTAATGTGGGTGCTATTTGCACAGCCTTATTGGAATAAAGGAACATAATATATTGGGTTTTTTTTGTTTCATCCTTTAAAAATACAGCCTGAAGGTTTGTTTGAGCAAAACACGTCCCTTTAGGTAGAATCTGAGCCAGTCTGAACAAAGGGACCCTCTGTTTTCACAGGATTGGCAATGAAAGCTTCTATTTCCCAAAAGCTTTTCAAGTCCTTTTAAAAGCAAGACAACACTTTAATCTTTTGATTGTTTTGAGACAGGGGATTAAAATCAGGATTAATCCGTTTCTTGGCCACTGAAAACTCCACAGCGTCTCTGCGGTTTATTATATCACCTTGTTTTGGCAAATAAATTGGCAGCAAGGTTCTGACTTTGGATGTCTGTATCTTTGTGAAAATTATTGCCTATTCATGCATCCAGCAGACTTCAGGAATCCACATTAGCAATCTTTTGGAGTTGTGTTAGTTTGGATAAAGTTAACTCTGAAATTCGCTCGTCTTTCAGTTCTGTGTTGGAAAGTTTTAAGTCAATGTACTGCTCTGATTGGTTAGCTGGCCGGCTCTGCTGTGATTGGTCAACAACTTAGGGATGTCCGGCTCCTTAGCCTATCACGTATGGAGTAGTAGCCATTATAAGTGGGCGGCTGTGGCTCAGTGGAAGTGTGTTTGACTTCGAATTAGGGGATAGCAAGTTTGAGTCCCACTGCAGTCAGCATGTCGTTGTGTCCCTGAGACACTTCACCCCAAAGTGCTCCTGTGGGGATTGCCCACAGTACTGAGTATGTAAGTCGCTTTGGATAAAAAGCGTCTAACAAGTGACATGTAATGTAATATAAGTGTTACATAGTGATATCACACTTATATGGGAGTAACCAAAGGAGTCCAATGGAGGTGTTTCAGGCAGGGGGGGGTGAGAAACTCCTTCTTGGGATTTTAGCCTTAGTTGACCATTTACATGCACACAAACTTATATATATAACATATATAACACTCTACAGGAAAAGGAATTTTCGTAGAGGCCAAATGTTGGTACTACACTTTTGTTCTACTCTGTGACGTCCTTTGGGCCTGACAAGACTTTTTCCCATGGACTCACATTCTGAAAGAGAGGTCTGTCAGTGGCCGTTTCTCAATGTCGAGTATACCTGCTGCAGAGCCACTATTTCAAGTATACTACATCAGCGAGTGGCGCCGAAGGACTGTTGAAATGCATGTTAAATGCCCAGCATTCGGCGCCACTCGATGACGTAGTATACTTGAAATAGTGGCTCTGCAGCAGGTATACTCGACATTGAGAAACGGCCAGTGTGTTATTTTTCTCAGCTAGGTCAATTACTCGGTACGAACACTTCAAAAGCCCTTTAAATCATGAGGGTATAAAAGTTGTAAAATGCGATAAAAGCCGAATCCAGAGTTATGTTCCATCTCCATTCTTTTGGTCCATTCATTGGAGGCGGAGCTTAAGGAAAAGACAAGAGCACGAGCTCTATTGGTACCTTTGCTCTGGATTCAGACCATTTTTGGCTTCATGCGCCACTGACCAACTTTCATAGGATTGAAGGAGGCCCCACCTCTTACGCTGTATCCATTTCTCTGGATACATCCATGGGAAAAACACGTGTGGGCTGTTAAGTGCACGTTAGCTATACGTGTACAACAGCTCGGTGCAGATTTTTTTTATGTCTACAGATTGGTGTTGAGCAGATTTGGTTTCGGCATTTTATCTGGAAAGAACTGCCTGAATGAAGCTTGATGACAGCAGTGAAACTGATTTGTAAATGTTGGAGTTATAAAACCAAAGCAACTGGCTTGAAGACACAAAGTTTAAAAGAGGGTAACTAGGGTGATACTTCTCTGTGGTTCAGTCATACCTAGCAACCGTGTGCACATGACACTTCAGTCATTTTATCCATTGTTGCTGTAAACATATAGATTATTCATATGTTACCTATGGATGAATAAGAGCATATTATTCAACATGTACAACCTTGGCTATAGAGCACATGCTTTGGCCTTGGTTGATACTTTCTGAATCCACCTCCTATTCAAAGTGGGATGACATTTAAAGAAAAATATCTACAAAAGGGCTAAAAGTGCTCACATTACATGTTAGACGCTTTTATCCAAAGCGACTTACATACTCAATACTGTGGACAATCCCCACAGGAGCAATTTGTGGAGAAGTGTCTCAGGGACACAACGACATGCTGACTGCAGTGGGATTTGAACCTGTGCTCCCCTGATCCCAACACCAACGCACAACCCACTGCACCACACGCCTCCCTACCATTAAAACCGAGTTACCTGATTTATTCAGCTCTAAAGTGCCTTTGTTCTAAACTGATTTGGGCATTATGATTCATTATTTCAGAATAATAGGTGGATGTTGGAGAGCCAGACCTTTCAAAGGACAAATACATCTCTCTACTTAAAAGGAAAATGCGGTTAGAAAGAGTAAATGGCGGCGAGGTTCATGTGGGAATTAATGCCATTCAGACGTGACATTTGCCCTGTTTCCCCTCTCTCTATAAGCATTTATTTTACAGCTTTATTTCCAATGAGATCCTCATTAGCTGTTTCCACAGTGACCAATGCTCTCGCCTTGATAAACAGAAACAAATAATAATGAAACAGCTCTTTTCTATTATGTTTGACTAACGATATCTGCATTTTCATTTGTGTTGCACTGTCCAAATGGGTTTGTTGTTGCAATTGTAATTTGTTTTCATGAATATGCAAAGTTCAAAAGTCCTTGGAAATGGGCTCGGATAATGAAATACTATTTAATCCTTAATTTAATTGGAGCTATTTGGCAGTTGAGCTTATAAAAGGACCTTGACAAAAATTTAAAGAAGAGCTTAAATATATATACCCTAAAACATTGAATAATAAAGAAAATGTAAACGAAGGAGTCCAATGGAGACGTTTCAGGCAGGGGGGGGGGAGAAACTCTGGAGGGAACACAGACATTTTACATGCACTAAAACCTATATAACACACTACAGGGAAATACATATAAATCCTAATAAGGCCTCTTTAACGCATGCTTTACCTTTTAATTTAATGTATACACTTATGGCGCATATCCACTACAGCGCGGAGCACGGTTTAAGCGTGCCGGTTTGGTTGCGTTTCCACCAGGCGTAGTTCCGGCTAGCGGGTGCTTTTTCACAGTTTTCTGGCTCTCCAAAATCGAGGTTCTTTCCGGGCCAACAACCGGGCTGAGTCGGGCTGAGTATGCTAAACTAGAGAGAGAATCGCTGGCAACTACAACACAATGAACATATTTGACCGTGATTTAATTGTAATACACGTTTCAAAATGATGCCGAAGTAACAACATACTGATACCGGATAGTAAAAACCATGAATTAATGCTTTGACAAGTCTGCAGACAGACGGCAGGCGGAAAACCTTTTAAAATGCGTGTTTTCTGAATGGAGATCGGCTAAGCTAACGCAGTATATGCTCCGACCGTCCACACTCACAACAACGGCCTACAGACATAAATAAACCAGCGACTGTATTCTCCATGACACAGACAGTCTGTGGTTTGAACTTGTTTCACTTTTGTCTAGTTTATCATCGGTATCACCGGAAGTTGATTTGTCTGCGCCATCTTGAGTACCGTCCCAGTGGCCTTATTTTTGCCGGAGGATCGAGGAGTGATAACGGAGGAGCGATAATCGAGGAACCACCAGACCATCCTCCGGTGAAATCCTCGGACACTCGCCCCGCCCCCTTACTGTGTATCGCTCACTGATTGGACGATGCAACGCATGCACTGATCTGGCTGCTGTCAGACGAACAGCTGTGCGGCATCATCACAAACGGAGCATCGCTTCACGTGACGCTCCCGAGGAAACGACGTCCCATTGCTCTTAAAAACTAATTTCCCTGCTTCTTGTGGATTCCTTGCGTCTCTCCATGCTTCCCTGGTGGGAGGGACTATTCGCAGGGAAACTACGCAAGTGAGGGATGCAAGGAATCCATTTAACCGAATTGAGATGCAGCTTAAATACACAGCAGGGTAACCACAGGACAAGACACAGCTGGGCAGGGGAGGCAGAAACACAAGGGCAACAGGTGAACACAACCAGACAATCAGACACACCAGGGAAGCTAAAGACAGGAAGGCAAAAACAGGAAGTAGGACCAGACAAGACACAAGGAGGAAAACATTTCAAAATAGAAAAGGTGGAAAATGAAAACATAAATCCAAAACCATGACAGTGGCCGTTTCTCAATGTCGAGTAGAGCTGCTCCAGAGCCACTATTTCAAGCCTACTACGTCATCGAGTGCCGCCAAAGGACTGTTCCAATGTCCAGCATACTTGGAATTCTACCGAGCCCGGCGTACTTCGTAACGGCAAATTTCGAGGCTGCACATGTGTAGACTCCGCGGTCTTAAAATCCCCACAATGCTTTGCGCACGGACCAATTTCCCCAAATCTGTGGCGGAAAATGTAAGGCGGGGCCTCTCATATGACGCACACTTGCTCGCCTGTTCCACTCTTCGTTTTCCGAATGCCAGGAAGGATTCTTGCCTCGCTTCTGAAGCAAGACACTCGGAAGACATGTGCTACCAAGCAAGCGACCTCGACATTGAGAAACACCCCCCGAGAGACTCTCATTACATCAGCAGGTTATAATCCTGAGGCTAAACCTGGTGTCAGCTGATTCATAATTTCCATTTAGCGAGGAGTCTGTTCAGTCTTTAGAGCTGCAGGGCGCTTGAAAAACAACCCACTGTGAAGAGAAAATGGATCAATATGCTCAGCAGACCCGAATGAAAAGAAAGATGTATTTCATCAATCCTGTAAAGAAATCATTGAAAGTTCATGAGTATTGATTGGTAGCTTATTGGGTTACATATACATTTGATTACCAAACAGCGGTTCTGGTATGAGGTACACACATGGAAAGATTGAAGAGGAACTGGTTTTGCTCTTAAAATAATCATTATCGTTCAGTTATGAGTAAACGGTACATAGTTAGCTTAACATAATCAATTCACATCGAATAGGTTACTCAAAGTAAACATTTATTATTTAGCTAGGTAGCAGAATTATTTTTAAATAGATAACTAACATTTGCTATAGGCTGGTTACATTTGAGGACAAAAGGAACATAGTAAAAATAAATAGCTAAAAGATGACGTAGTTAGCCGAAATATAATGTGTGGTAAAAAGTGGTAGCTAAAAAAGAATGGGTTTTACATGCTAAATATAATGGGTAGTTAAAATGGATGACTAAATATAGAACATAGGTTAAATAGATAGTTTACAGTACAAAATGTCAGACTAAACAAATGGTTTAAGGGTTAAATGTGAAGACAAGAGTAACATAGTTGAAAAGATGGCAGATGACTAACAAAGTTAACCAACAAATCATGAAAACAGTTTGCTAAAAACGATGGTTGGGACACCCATCTCTGCTAATCCAAGTAGTCAAATGTAGTTTGGCCAAACAAAGACGATGATAGTACAATAAATGCTTTTACGTAACTCATCCAAAAATAAACACATTAACAACAAGACAGGTTTTCCACCCTCTCAGGCGCTGAATACAAACATGGCTAATGATCCCTTGAGACCAATAAAATGCTTCTTAATCTTCTTCATTTTTTTGGCTGCAGGACAGTTTCAGGCTAGAGAGGACAGAGGCTTGAAACATGCTGTGAACATAATCTCACGTTCAGCGGCTCGTTACTCACGGCCCAGTCACTTCAGAGGGAGGGAGGAAGAGGGGGAGCCGAGAGGATGAAGTCGAAGTGTATTATTCACACACATGGCTGATGCAGCATATTCGGAGCAAGGTAATTCATCAATGTCAGGCGCTGGTGGTGTGTGGTAAATTGCAGAATCAGTGTAACTCATATAGTTACTTATCTCTCAGACTGTACACACATTGTGCTGATGCTTTTTTCTGTCGCCCAGAGTATATAAGTTTTTAATACAATGGATGGAAACCTAAAATAGCTCCCTGACTCAGAATGGTTAAATTAAATATGATATTACACAACGAGAAACTTGCATATTTATTTCATTTTCAAGTGGCTTGTGGACTAGAAAACACCTTGAATAACACTGGGGCGGGGAAAGTCAGGAGTTTTGCTCATGAAGGAGGAAACGGGGGATACATAATGTCTGTAATGCAGAAAAATGTGCCTGGGAGAATCATTTACCTTGATGTAAGCTGGAATAAACTGTAGAAAATAAAGTCAGACATAAACAAGAGGGGAAAAGGACTTTTGGAGTTCAATACGCCTCGAGGGGACTGCTGAAGGGTTTCTCTTTTGGCTGACTGTGTAACTTTCCCAACTCCATTAAAATGTCTAATTAACTCTCCCCAAATTTAAACGATCTCCTACTATCTAATCTTTATGGTCTTTTCTCCCTGTAGAGCCATTTAATTGGGGTAATTTGGATTCAAGCGAGGACATTTTCTAGTGTTACCTTGCAGATTTAAAAACTGATTGTATCACGCTACAGCATGCGCTTCTTGATTCCAAACTGCTATTGAACATTAAGAAAACCAAAGTAATGCTTTTTGCTCCCAAGTCAGCGTCCTCTTGCCTCTCCATTGACACCCTTGATGGCGTCTTCGTTGAGTTTGTCGATACATACACATATCTGGGCTTTTAGTTGGACAGTAATCTGAACTTCAAACACCATATTGAAGTTCTAACAAAGAAATTGAAATTCATTCTTGGCTTCCTTTACAGACTTAAATGTTGTTTTTCAACTTCATCCCGTAAAAGGTTGGTCCTGTCCCAGCTGGACTACGGTGATACTATCTATAGATTTTCCTGTCCCACTGTTTTGGCCTAACTTGACCCACTCTACCATGCTACACTGCGTTATATATCAAATGCACCCTATAGGACTCATCACTGCAAACTGTATAGCCTAACTGGATGGTCCTCACTTACTAGGCGTAGGATGCAGCATTGGTTTTTTATTAATGTATAAAGCCATTTTAGGAAAGCTTCCACTGTACATATGTGCCAGATTTGCCCCAGTTTGTGACTCTAACAACCTCAGATCCAGTGCCTGGATACGGGTCCAGGTTCCTGCTCTGCGGACTGAGGCTGGAAAAAGGAGTCTTTTTTCATTATTGTCCTTGGTCTTGGAATGACCTTCAATCAAACCTAAAACTGAGGGCACTTGTCCCTATAGCCTTTTTTAAATTGAAGTTGTCTGAGGTCCTTACCACCAGCTGCTCTTGCAGTAATAAGTAGTGTACCTTTCTTACTCATTTCATTTCAAGCCTTTATTTATCCAGGTGTATCCCATTGAGATCATTGATCTCTTTTTCAAGGGAGACCTGCTCAAGTAGGTTCTACATGAAACATAAAAACATAAACAGAACAAAAAAAAGGACATCTTACAGCATCATTACAGGGATTACAATTTACAATAACTATCCACATAAACAGGTACCAACAGCATCCGATTGAGTAGCATCCAACCGAGCTTTAAAAACATTTAGTGGCATCAGATTGCTCAGTTTCCATATAATTTGCAGACTATTCCAAGACAGAGGAGCTGCGCATCTAAAAGCTTTCTTCCCTAAGACAGTCCTAGCAGTTGGCACATTTAATGCATGCGATCTCAGGCAGTAGCCACTTACAATTCGCCGTGAGATCAGGGAGTAGATGTAGGATTGCAGGGGCGGATCTACCGGGGTGGCATGGGGTGGCAACTGCCACCCTAAAAAATAGCCTTGCCACCCCAGTTGGCATCTTTGTTTTGAAAGAAAAGTTGTGGCTCATCGGACATTTTTAATAGAGAAAATCTCTAATGTCCGAGTGCAAGTGAATGCAGCACAAGGCGCGAGTCTTGTAACCCCTCCCCCGGCCCTGGCGCGAGCTTGGAAATATGATTGGCGGCGATTTCATTTGAACGGGACGATGCAAAACGAGAAGCATTCGGACCCAAGTCAGGGTTGCCAACTCTCTGGCGTGTGACACACGCTTTCACTCTCAATCTCACGCTCCCCAAACTATTCTCACGCCAAAAACAAGATGAACCGGCGATCGTTTTTGGTTGGTTATTTACAATGTTGAGTTGACAGCTGCTCAAGCTGTCGATCCGCCCCCACCACTCTTAACAACGTTAACAGACAACAGAGCAGTGGGAGCCGGTTGGTCAATCCCCGACCCGTATTGCGCATGCGCAGATCTAAGATCCAGAAGAAATGATAAAAAGTAAAAGTCTGCTGCTTATTGTTCTACTAGGCCAAAACAGAGTCAAAGAGTATATGAGAGTGAGAGTGTGTTAATTAATATATTTGGCAGTTTGGAGTAAGGCTGTAGATTTGTTTGTGTGTGTGTGTTTCATGTATAGGCCTCTCACGAGAATTAATTTTGTTGGATACATTTTCAGGAAATTATTGCGATAAACGATAATATTGTCGGCACCGTTGTATGACCATTTCAGACCACTGACATAATGAAATATATAATAATAATTCAAGTACATCATTTCAAACTGCTAGTCACATCCTCATGTAAATGGAAATGTATCGAGGTCAGAAAACTTATCGAGTTCATTTTTATTTA
>NW_011359459.1:0-2318 GCF_000735185.1 Notothenia coriiceps
CTATTCTGCACCCTGTGCAACTGTGTGTTGGAGCATAAGTCTAAGAGAAAATCGACGGTGACGACCCACTTTGATTCATTCAAACATTCGAAAATGCTTTTCTGCTGCGGACAAGAAAGCCAAACAACTCACGTTCACAAGGCATCAACCTCCAAAACCCTTTCGAGGGCTACAAGAAACGAAGTGAGTAGCCTACAAGATTGAAGCTGGTCAGATAACGAACGAGTAAATGAAAACAGAATGAGGCGGAGAAGTGTGTGTGTGTGTGTGTGTGTGTGTGTGTGTGTGTGCACGTGAGATTAAAATAGCCCAATTGCTTTTACAATAAATAAACATTGAATGTGTTTAATTGAATAGTAAAGGGGTTTAACGTTAGTGGCAGGTTGTGTGTGAGAGAGAATAAATAAGACAGCCCAATATTTTTTTTAAAAATCGATAATTTTTTCCCGCATATTTCGCAACTTTACGCATATTTCGCAACTTCCCGCAGTTTCACCGCATAAAATCACATAAAACCCCGCATGTTTAATCGCATAATCAAGGATTTTAGCCCGCATAATCAAGGAATTTAGCCCGCATAATCAAGAATTTTTGCCCGCGTTTTTCTGGAGGGTCTAACTTAAGTACAGTACCGTGTACATGTACTTATTTCCTTTACACCACTGTTTGTGTGTGAGCAGCTCCACACGCCCCTCTTCATCAACGTTAATACATGTTAACCTGACTTGGTTTCTGTCCAGGCTCAGCTGACTCTACCATCATCCAATCACATCATTCTATTACTCAGCCGTCTGTTCAATCTTGATCCCCTTAACTATTTGTCCAAGAGAATGAAACACCTTCCTGTGGTGAGTGGCCGAGAAGCTCTTTAATTATTGCGTTTAATAAGTGTAATTGCTATTATTTCCAAAGTCATATATTCTTAAAAGTATCTCTATTCTGCTTTTTGGGGGTTCCCCCCAGAGTGTTCTATAGGTCTTTGTGCATGTAAATGGTCTGCAAAGGCTAAAATACTTTCCTTTCTGTTCCCTTTGGACTCCTTTTTTTACTTCAGTAACATAGTGACATCACTACGTAACACTTGCGCTTCTATTGGCTCCAACACATTGTACATGATAGGCTAAGGGGCCGGACATCTCTAAGCAGGTCGACCAACCACAACAGAGCCGGAAATACTAATATACACCTGAAAATGAGCAGAACAGAGCCCCTTTAAATCACATACAAACACGATTCCATGGTATATTTCCTGCTGGGATAACGTTGTGCTTTGTGCAGCTTCACAGTCACAGGTCAAGCTGAGCTATGTTTGCTTTCTGTCGGTTAGAGGTGAACATACTTGACAAAAGAAGAGGAGACATGATGAAATATTTCTAAAGAAAGCAGCCCGCGTGAAGCTGTAAGATGGATTTAGGCGTGCACACTCAAAGCAGAACACAGACGCTCCGGAACATGCTCTGATCCTGATGGAGGAACACGTAACTGACGATAGATTTTAGTGTGAGATGTGATGTTCTGAAAATCCAGCTGCTTTGCATGGAACTCATTCAAAGAGGGACATTTAATTTGGGATCTATCGGGACACTCCCATGTTGTACATACTGCAGCAGAGCTTCTTTTTCTGTGAGGCAGCAGGGACACTGTTAGACATCCATTGGACATCTAGAAAGACTTTGCAAAACTTGGACAGACGTAATATTGTTTCAGAGCTGGGTCTAATACAGCATAGAGTGCTGACTATAGAATAGTGTTCCAAGTGCCAATGAAATGTTTTGTTGTATGAATGTTGATGTGTTGTTTTATGTCATGTCTGAACAGGTGTCTCGGAGCTGGTTCTTTGAATAAAAGTCCTTTTGAATGAACAATGTTTATTCTCTTTTCTTTTGGTGACACCAGAGAACATGACCGAAAGAACGAGATCGCGGGTACAAGCGGCCGAGATGGGTTTTCTCCGCAGGGTGGCTGGTGTCTCCCTTAGGGATAAGGTGAGAAGTTCGGTCATCAGGGAGGGACTCGGAGTTGAGCCGCTCCTCCTTCGCGTCGAAAGGAGCCAGTTGAGGTGGTTCGGGCACCTAGTTAGGATGCCACCTGGGCGCCTCCCTAGGGAGGTGTTCCAGGCACGTCCAGCTGGGAAGAGACCAAGGGGTAGACCTAGAACCAGATGGAGGGATTATATCTCTTCGCTGGCCTGGGAGCGCCTTGGGATCCCCCAGTCAGAGCTGGTTGATGTGGCCAGGGAAAAGAAAGTTTGGGGCTCTCTGCTGGAACTGCTACCTCCGCGACCCGACCACGGATAAGCGGGAGAAGATGGATGGATG
>NW_011359460.1:0-2153 GCF_000735185.1 Notothenia coriiceps
CCCCCCCCCAAATCAGACCATCTGAGCTACAGGGAAGATGTCAGAGTTGCCAGATAACCAAGGGGTATTGGACTGAATCTGTAAATTGTGTTCATGTTTGCTGGAGATATATAATATGTAACTGTGGGTACATTTGATGGGGTTCTGGTCATTTGCAGTCAAGAGGTTACTAGCCTTGAAAAAAATGGTTTGGCTAGGTTAAGTTTAATGAGGACAAAGCTCAAAGTATAATCCTTACAAGAAACTCACCCATTTATACATGAAATAGTCTGTCATGGTTTTTACTCTTTTGCAGTAAACAGTAGTAGTTGAATTCCCAAAATATTAAAACGGTGAAGATGTTATATAGTGGCCGGATAACCAAGGTGTTTTGGACTGAATCTGTTTTGTTCAAAATATCACTCGTCCCCAGCTTGAGCTTCAATCTCAGGATCCATGTATCTGTGATCCTCTCCAGAATGGAAGTAGTCATCACATACAGAGCATCAACTAGTTCCTGAACAGTGTCCTTCACATGCTGATATCCAAGAGAGGGAGTTCCACAGTCACAAGATGGAGGAATAGAAAGCAGTATTCAATGTTTACTTCAGATTAGCTCCACGTCAGAAATGATCATGCTTGTCACATGTCTCTCTCCATAGAGGCTGAATCATCATGTTAATCACATAGCTATCATATGCCTCAAACAGTCCTGATGCTCTTCTAGGTAATCACACATCCTGTCATGTTCACAGCTACAGTTGGGATACCTTTTGTTATCATGTGGACTCTCATGTTGGAAGAGTACATTCAGATTGTTCACAACATTCATGTTTGCTGGAGATACTATACTGTGGTTATATTTAATGAGGTTCAGGTCATTTGCAGTCAAAAGGTTACTAGCCCTTATAACTCCACAACTAAGTCAACGTGTATATTGAAAATATGGTTTGGGTTAGGTTAGGTTTAATTTAAGCCAGGAGAGGAAAAAGAAGAAGTATGATCATTGGAAGAAACTCATCCATGTATATCTGTCATGATTTTACTCTTTTGGTTGAATTCTGTAATTATTTAAATGGTGACAAGTTCAAAGAGATGTCCAAGCATCTATGGAAACATTTCAAAATCAGGACGAGACTCAACTTGTTTTTGCATATTTGCTCGGTGACAATTTAACATTTTGACAAAATCGTGATTGTTTGGGAGTTGTGTTTGTGGTAGAAAAATGTACTTGGATATGTAGAGATGTGTGATTGTGCCTCAGGGACATTCCCTTACTCTGCGAGATGAAACTCAAGCTGTCTGGTAGACAAGCTGAAGACCTTGGAGACGCTTCCTCTTCATAATAAACTTGGATAATGGCTGCTCTTGGACGTTAGTTACAAACACCCGTCCCTCATGGCGGTATTTCTTCAATTTTGATATCATATAAAGTCATACAAATGTAGGAATGACTCTATTTGTTGGTAAGACTGTACCTGTGTTTGCTCTTGGTTTTCTAAAGGCTTTTCTTACACCAGGCTGTTGATAAAAAACGAATTATCCCGTAAGGACAACTGAGGCTGAAATGTTATCCTATTATAATTCATCAATGTGAAGTTGTGTTATTAGGGATAAATGCTTTTTCAATAAATGATTTATGATTGTTCAAATCATTGCCTCAATAAAATACTTTCTATAATGTTTTAAAAGTTCTTATTGGAAGAATCAAAGCTCTTGTTTTGTATCAAATTTTGCCTAATTTGTTTTCATAGTACATTGCATAGCGTCTCCAGCTTTATCTCCCTATGCTTGCCAAAAACTATAAATTTTTTTATTTTGAATGAACTGTTATCAAGTTATACAACTTTTCAAGGCAGGAAAGAAACCATTTAGTTTCCTTACTTGTGATTAGTAGGCTATATCTAAATAAGGCATATTTAGGAATGTACGTTGCTGTAAGTGAGCAACAACGTTTTTCTAATTAGCCTACTCTCACTGCCTAAATAATAGACACAGGTCCTGTTAGAAATTAAAATCAATGTTTATGGCATGACTTGGTTTGAACGTACCGTCAGTTTAAAAGCTGTTTTATTCTGAAAAAAGTTTTCGCACAATCTTAATGCCAAGCTTTTATTCTGAAAATCCTTCATGACGACATCCACACTTTAAGTTTAGCCATTTGTTATTAAATA
>NW_011359461.1:0-1291 GCF_000735185.1 Notothenia coriiceps
TACACTACTACACGACACACACGACACACACACACGTACTACGACACACACACACTACACACACACACTACACACTACACACAACACACACACACACACACACACACACACACACACACACACACACACACACACACACACACACACACACACACACACACACACACACACACACACACACACACACACACACACACACACACACACACACACACACACTAGTGAAAATCTCTATCCCCTTTACATTCTTTTATTTTGACAGGTCTCTTGATCATCATGTCACATGCTTTTATTCTGGAGGAACATTTATTTTCTGTTTGAGCATGTGCTTTTATTTTGAAAATCAGTTTTATTATTCTGTAACTCCATGCTTTTATTTTGAAAATGCTATGATTTGTTTAGTCCATCTTTTGAGTTATTGATTGTTTATGGCACCATACTTTTATTTTGACGTCTAGTGTCTAAAATGTTCACCTTTAAGACTCTTATTTTTCGTCCTCTTTTGATAACATGATGTCACTTCCTGTCTGCAGGCTCCTCCTTCCTGTTCGTGAACACGTCCGGTCGTTATAGCGGTCAACGAGCTCAGCTTCTGATGCCGCTGCTCAAAGAAAACGACACACACTGCGTCAGCTTCCTGTTCTACCAGGCGGGGGGGCGAGAGGGCGCCACGCCCGCCACGCTCAACGTCTACATCAAAGGTGTGTGTGTTTGTTTTTCTGTAAAGCCACCTTGGGTCCCCTGAAAGGCGCTATATCATTTTCAGTTATTATTATTATTATTATTATTATTATTATTATTAAGTGTGTGTGACTATATCATTGTGTGTGTGTGTGTGTGTGTGTGTGACCGTGTGTGTGACAGTGTGTGTGTGTGACTGTATCATTGTGTGATTGTGTCAGAGTGTGTGTGGGCGGGTTCAGGGTGTGTGTGTATGACTGTGTATCATTGTCAGTGTGTGTCTGTATGTGTGTGACAGTGTGTGCGTTTAAGTGTGTGTGTGTGGGTGTGGGTGTCAGTGTGTGAGTGTGTGTGTCAGTGTGTGTGTTTGCTCACTGTTTTTGTGTTTATTTCAGAGAACAACAGTCCTCTGGGGGTTCCTGTCTTCAACTCTTCAGGCCCCGCCTACCACATCTGGAAAGGGGTGGAGCTAGCGGTGTCTACATTCTGGCCCAATCATTACCAGGTAACACACACACACACACACACACACACACACACACACACACACACACACACACACACTCGCATACACACTCGCTTCAGTAGGCAGTAAAGTGATACTTCCAGC
>NW_011359462.1:0-2936 GCF_000735185.1 Notothenia coriiceps
ATTACAGTCAGTTAACTATACAAGTAGATCAGTGGTCGCCAACCAGTCGATCGCGATCGACCGGTCGATCGCGAGTGTGGTGCGGGTAGATCGCGGACCGTTAAAAAAAAGTGACAAAAGAAAGACAAATAAAATTAAAATAATAATGTTTAAAAATACGTTTTTAGATGTAAACCTATCATCCACCACCCCGTTAGCAGGTGCCACTTGATTGACGTATATTTGAGACACCTCAATAATATAATACATTAACCGTGCTTTACGTGAACCTCATCATGACACAAGAGACGACGGCAGGACTGTAATTTCCCGTGTTCAGTGAACGCAACAGAGGCAACACACCAGACCAATCAGAGAGTTGCATGGAAATACACGTGTGCTTGTGTCATTCAAACTCGGCTCTGTGTGTGTGTGGCGATAGCGCATTTATTGTGATAGAGAGGGAGAGAGAGGGACCGGTGCTAGCGGGGACCGTGATGTTAGCATCTGGTTAGCTAGCTGCACTAACGGACATAAGGAGCTGTTTCCACAACAAGCTGGAGGAGAGTCCTCTCCTGTCAGACTGAGGGGCTCAGGTGAGCTAAAGGACTCTTGAGTGTATAGAACAGTTTTGTCACATATTATTCAAAATATTATTTCCGCGGCACACCTTAAAATGATCATTATAGTTATACAAACAATAAGAGAATAAATGAAAAACAGGTATGAAATAGCTTACTATATGGCAGTAAAACAAGAATACAGTTTAATGTGATTTGTAAAATATCCATAAAGAAAAAGAAAATCTGTTTACAGTTCTGTTTCATATGGCTGCTGAGAGAGGTATCCATAGATCTCTTCATGTTGCTCTCAAAGTGCACCAGATTGATGCTTTCAACTTCAATATTTTAAAAAAAATCTTCCCGGGGGAGCATCCCCCCGGACCCCCCTTGAGAAGGTGAGGTCCGCCCCCCAATAGCACTTTACCCCTGCCTATATGCCGTGAGCTGAATATGGAGCCTTCATTGTAACAGTAATTCAGATGCAATTAGCCTATATAAAAGGCCTCAAATTGGAAGCTTTGTATGGGCCGTCTTTTTCACTCAATTCTGCAATAGGTAGATCTCGCCTTTCACCTTGGCCGAGGTCGGTGATCTTGGGCTTAAAAAGGTTGGCGACCACTGTCCTAGAGGCTCAACGATGTATTTCCTCAATCATCTTCCCACTATAAGTGAGGGAATCATTCATAAGCACCTGATTGTTTGTCAAAGCTAGAAGTAATTATTTCTCTCGAGGGATTTTTTTTCTCTCTTTTGGCTCTTCTCACTGGTTTAGAGTGGGCGGGCTGAATTGGACAAATGTGATGTCACTTTTTACCACTCATGATTTAGAAAATATATGAATCAGATCTCAGTTGACGAGTTGTGTGGTTACTGTTCATCAAATCAGACAGAAATACATCAGAAAGAGTCCTGATTAAAGGATTAAACTGAGTTTTGAGCATTCAACTCTATATAGAAAATGCTTTCTTACGAGGCCAATAATATTTATTGTTCTAAAGAAATACTTTTTAAACAGGTTGTTCCTTTCCTGTAGTGTGTTACAAACATACAGTAGGTATTTGTTTATGTGAATGGTCTGCAAAGGCTAAAATCCCAAAAATCACGACCGAAGGTCAGCTTTCCGAAAGTGACATCACTATGCAGGGTGAAAATAAGTGCTGCAGTATGAGAAAAATAAAGAGCTTTTTGAACATTAAAGCATGGAGACATGTCCCAGTAGAGGAACAAAACACAAAAATGAACCTGAAAATGACCACAATACGTCTTCTTTAAAACTAGCTTCAATGGAACACACAACCAACACAGTTGCTATAAGAAAGGGTGTTTTTCGATAATTTCACTGATATTCCTACTGTCAAACACATAATCTAACATGCTGATTACTGCTGTCGTTCAGTGTGCCACAGTGCTGTGCTTTCTACCACCTCCAGCGTAGAGGATGTTGATGGATCACCGATTACACATATTAATTAAATCAAACATGTTTAAGCTATATGGATTTTAAAAGAATCATCTACATTATTATTATTGGTGTCTCCTCAGCAAAGTTTGTTTTAGTGTCATATTTGTTTAATGGCAGGAAGATTAATACTTTGAGACTAATTAAAACACAACACATCCTCCCGACTATAAATAAGCCCATTATACTTGTCCGTCTGCAGGAGTGTGGGCTTCAACAGAAGAGTTGAGGACACAAGTGACAGCTGGTCCTATTCCCTGCTCTCTCCTGAGTCCCCCCCAAAGACCGTCCCACTTCCAACAGTGGGCCGGCCAGGTACTTCTCCCTGTGTCCCTAGGCTGCAGCTAGGGTGACCACCTGCTAAGAAGCCCAAGGGGGGACAAGGGGTATGTTTCTGAGGGACAATGTGGGACACTGCCCGGCGCGGAAGTGGTTTACCTATTTCTAGCACATACCATCTTACATAGTACATTAATAGTGCCCTATTCCACTAGACATGTGTAATATCTGATGTATGTCCATCAATAGGCCACCAATGTGTATTTCTTTCTAAATAAAGATTCATAACATTTTGAACAATGAATTGGCAAATGCTATTTAACTTAAGCAATTTATTCACTTCAAGCAACATTCATGAGAAGGTTCCAAATGTTTTTTCAGTATAGACACAGGAGTGCGACTGCGAACCCATCAACATCACAAGGTGACAACAATGCAAAAAGTTGCCAACATAAAATCCTATGCAGAACAATGACATTTTCACCTAAAAGGCAACTGTAACCTAAAAATGGTAAATTTGCAACCCTGTCTCCCCACAATCTCCTGCTCGATATGATGTAGCGTGTTGGACAGTGTGATACACACTCGTCACCTCTGCAGCAGTGACTTTGTCAGCTAGACAGTCGTTTTTGGGTCGGAGGAAAGCATCCATAGAT
>NW_011359463.1:0-4918 GCF_000735185.1 Notothenia coriiceps
TGGGAATAACAACATTATAGCTGCAGCAGCACATTCCTTAAGGGAGATAACAGAGTCAGGGTTGGTCATAAACGTCAACAGGCCAAAAGGTTTATTATCTTAGGAGTAAAGGAGAATTATTCTCTAACACTATTGACAGCTAGTTTCTATGTGAACATTATGAGATGGACAACCAGAGAGAATAAATGAAAAACAGTTGTGAAATACTATATGACAAAACAAGAATACAGTTTAAAAGGGGAGTGATTTGTAAAATATAAGAAAAATAAAATCTGTTTACAGTTCTGTTTCATATGGGTGTTGAGAGATGTATCCATAGATCTCTTAATTTTGCTCTCAAAGTGCACCAGATTGATGCTTTTAACTTCAATATTTAAAAAAAATCTTCCCGGGGGAGCATGCCCCCGGACCCCCCTAGCGGAGATGAGGACGCCCCTAGAGGATGTTAGGTCCACGGTGTTTACATGCTTATTTTTACAATATGTCTGCTTATGCTAACATCATAAGACAAACGTTGGTTCCGTGTTGTGTGCAGTGAGAACGCGCTAGAGTGAGGGGGGCCCCCAAGCCAAAGCTCGCTTAGGGCCCCCAAAAGTCTAGGGCCGGCCCTGATGAAAGTAATTGTGCTATTTAAAAGCTGGAATTTCTGCGTCACTATAGTAGCTTTGGCTCCACATTTAGGTGAGCTCAGACAGAAAGAAAAAGCAAATTCCCAGCTTGGGTTATTTGCACAAACCAGTGATTTGCATTTGTAGCTATACAAGTAAAAAAAATCATGCATCCAAACTTTAAGTTGGAGTAGCCTATCAAGTTTATTGATGTTACTTTTGCACTTTTACTTAAAGTGCTCACTAAGCAGAATGGCCTATTGTATAATAAATAAAGACATTTGGGTTAAAATAATCAGCAGCATGAGTAATTCTAATGAATGCATCAATAATCATAATAAAGTAATTCAATAGGCTATACATTATTTTTGAAGTGGGTCATTAATTATTAGAAGTACTAATTATTATTAAATTACTTTTATTTTGGACTTTTGAAGTATTTTCAATTAAATTAAAGTATGACATCGGATTACCTTTTTCAACCACTGGTTGTAAACAATCAGAAGTTTTGACGCCTTTGTCCTTTTATAGGCGGAGTTCTCGTGTTTTTATTATTGCCTGGCATAAGGAAGTAGCGTTCAGTGCAGAATCAGTCTCAGAGGATAAGCCCACAGGCAGCGGTTTCACTGTAGGGCATTCCCAGGACTCATCACGCGGCATCACGCTCTACCTGTCCAACAGGTGAGGCCAGCTCACGCGCAGCAGAGGGAGAAGGCTCCAAAACCGAGCGGGGAGGCCACTCTAGGAGGGGGGGTGCGGGAGCATTCATGGTCATCTATGGGCGAGTGTCTACGGAAAGCTTGCCCATGTCTGGAAACACTATGGCAGAGGATTTTCAGCGACAAGAAGCCTCCTCCTGGAGAAGGAGGAGGGAGTAGTGGTGGTGGTGGGGAAGTAGGAGGGGGGGGCAGCAGCAGTGGCGGTACCGGAGGGTCGAGCCCACCGAGCCCGGCCCCGGACTCTGAGGAGGGGTCTGAGAGCGGCTCCATTTTCCGGGCGCTGTGGTCGTTTGAGTCTCGGCACCCGGAAGAGCTGTCCTTCCAGGAGGGGGATCTGTTCAGCGTCATCAACCGCACGGGGGACTGGTGGACCGCGCGCAGGATCAACAAGAACGGGCGCGTGCTCGACACCGGGGTCGTGCCCAAAAACTACCTGGACCGGGCCGACTCTCTGCAAACGCAACCGTGAGTGGTGGTGGCAAAATACAGAAACGGACCATAAACTATTTATCTAGGTCATAAATAAACTGGGTCATTTGCAACCATAACACATTTCAGATTTTACAGACTATTGCCTAATTCGCGATTCGCTTGACCCATATAAAAGGGAGCCATATCCTTAACAATCATATTATTACAAAATTCTGGATCAAAAGTTTTGAGTTGTGAGGTTCTAACAAGTTATTAACAAGCTGCACAAGGTGTTGACAAGTAAATCACAAGATGCACAGCACATCGTATAAATGCATGAAGTTCTTCACACCATCAGCATATTGCACTGATAAAATAATTTGACCTATAGTATAGCACAAACAAATCTGTGATATTAACAATACCAAATAGAGTTCAGAGTATCTTGACATGGCTCTGTAGTTCTCTACAAGATGTACAGGTGTGCATCATAGCACTGCCCCTGACCCTTTATAAACCAATCAATAATAAATGATTGAGCATTTTCTTAACCTCTTAAGCCCAAAGCCTGTTTTTCAGGTTTCAGGCTCGAAAAGGACAAGCCCAAACAAAGGACTATAACTTAACTTCTAAAAGGGTTATATGAATAATTTCTTTTATGTGAGTTGATGTAGAAATCAATTAAGATGTTTCAGTGTCAGAGTAAATCCAGATGGAACATAGTCAAAAAGTGTAAGTTCTTGTCTCCACCCAAATAAAACCCATTACTTATAATGAAAACCACCCTTGAATGATGGGTTAGTAGCCTAAAAGCTTTAGGAATCCAAAGTATAACATATAATAAGTAACCTGTATCAAGATTGAGACAAAACAAGTGAAAATTGACCTTTTTAGAGATGTTTAGCAAAAAAAAGTCTAAGAGGACAAACCTTTGGGCACATGTGGCTACATTTGGTTCCATCAGTGCCATTTGAGCTTTTTCAGGTACCAGACTGTAAAAATCATTGCATAACATTTAATTATCACTATAGGTATTAATTCCATGAAAAAAAAAAATAATAATAAAGTGTGTGTGTGTGTGTGTGTGTGTGTGTGTGTGTGTGTGTGTGTGTGTGTGTGTGTGTGTGTGTGTGTGTGTGTGTGTGTGTGGGTAGAGTGTGTGGGAAGTTCCCTCTTTGCATGAGATGCATGTTACTTGCACAATAAAAATTAGGAAACATAGGAAACATTTGACTCAAACTGGAGCAGATCTATTTAAAAAAAAATAGCAACACACTATAAAACAAGCATTTTTGGGTAAAAAAAACAAAAAACTTTATACAAACCCTGAAATAAATGCGACAGTATTACTCCAGAAAGTAATGCCAATCCCTGAAACAGTTCTTTTTGGTAGTGAAGCACCGGGGTCACCCCTCCTCTTCTGCAGCTCCTTGTGGAGAATGAAGCTGTTCACCAACGGAAAAAATGTCGCAAATAAAAATGGTAACAAAAAATGTCTTGTAGGCCATTTCAAATCACATTTTTGGATGATGAACGTTGTAGTATGCCAATCAAAGCGACCCGGACCACCATCCACAACCCGCCCATCGGCTTCGCGGTTGTAGTCACACCAGCAGCAGTCTGCGAACAGGAACATCGGCTTGGTGTTGCCCCACACCACCCAGCGCTGTTTCACCGTGTCCGCCCTGACAGCGTCATTTCCACTGAAGGCCCAGATGTGCACAGTGGAGCCACATGGTCACTTCACGGGCTGTCATCCCCCACTTTACAAACAGCGAGCTACTGCTCTCCCTTATCCAACGCAGATCTCACACCCTTTTCAGCCCCCTTTTACGGAAGGTCGTTCAACTCCCAGTCTGTGGAAAACCAACTTGATTTAATTCCGAATGGTCCCACAACAGGCCCAATCGCCTTTTGTTGACAAATCCCCAAAAATAGGGGCCAGGAGCTGGTGTACAAAATTGCCCACAAGAGTGTGTAGCCGCGCCCGAGCACAGGGAAAACGGCAGGAAAGATCAATCACGGAGGGAGTAAGCTGAGTCCCTGGCCTGAGCGAGGAAAATCCTCCTTCCCCTGCATACACAATAAATTCCCACGTGTTATGCTGTTGAGGAAATCCGCACAGCAACAAACCAGTTTGAATCCCCAACTTTTGCCGGCTTGTCCTTCCCATCATACTTGGTTTATGGGCTGCTGCGAAGCCCTTTGGAGGCGAACAATCCTTTTCATCAATGGAAATGTTTTGATTACTGGCTGGGAAAATGTGCTTTAGCAGGCAAGCAGTGATTTCCAGTGTACAAGGGGCCTTGACCTGAAAAGTCTGTCATACTCTGGCAGTGCTTCTTTTGCGATCATTTTCCTTGTCTTCTTCAAGGGGTTGCTCCATGTGGGCACGGCCGACCAAGCAAGATGGCTTCGAAGCGAGTTGCCGGGACCCATTTTATCAGGACTGGGGAAGCCCTGAAGTTATATGGCATCGTATGCTCCTCCAGTAGTCTGTTCGCCTGGGGCACCGTGCAACTAAGGCCCCCTGTGAAAAATGATGAATGGGCCCAGGAAAAATAACAAAAACTCTGCTGAGTCAGCACTTTCCCAACAGCATCTTCTTCCCCTGCCTGCAATCCTCAGGGGCCGTTTGCAATTAAGTGTGTTGAATCCACGGTATTGCCCAGCAAAATAATAGCTGAAGAGGGAGACGGGGAGACCATAAATGCTGTGGTTCAAACATAGGCCCTGGGTCGCCTAGGCTGGCATGAAACTCAATGGGCTCTGGACATAGTCATTCTCCTCCCTCTTGCTGGTGCCCACCTGGTTCTTCCCTCCTGTTCGTTCTGGTAGAAGCCCGAACGCCCCACCCCTCCTGGGCGCACGCTTCCTGGGTGCTAGCCATGCTTTTTTTGAATTTGCTTTTCCCTTTCCCTTGTCTTTTTGCACGGCGGCCGTCGAAATGGTGCATCTTCATCAGAAAAGTGCAGGGGCCCAAGGCCTGAGTTTAGCTGGCTGGTGGCAGATTGGCCCGGTGTCGTAATCCTTAGGTGTCTTGCTGGACTCTGAATGAGCGTAGTAAGGCTTGGACGCAAGAGCGTTGATGGCCTGTGATCGCAGAAGCCCATTTCAATCATCGGGCCTTCGCTCCCCACTGGTGAAACAAAATGTGGAAAACAAATAGATTAGATCTCT
>NW_011359463.1:4963-38312 GCF_000735185.1 Notothenia coriiceps
GGCAATTGGTAGGGCTAGAGGATTAAATATAGACAGATGAAGGGAACAAACGGATGTACAACACACGGCTGCAGAGAGCAACTGTTATAAACAAATGGCGAAGAGAATTGAGATAGGAATGTTACTTCACACCTCCTTATTGCTCTGTGTCCGCCCATTATTTGTGGTTCGACCGGTCAAATTTGACCGGTCCCTGTTTTAACTGCTATTAACATTAACACAAAAAACCATTATCATCACCAAATTTCATTTAACACCCTTTAAAACTGTAAAATATTATACAGACTACTGGGTAGAGCGGTGGGAAACTGTGTCAAAATTGTCTGTGTGTGTTTGTATGTGGCCAGGTGGTTGATTCACATGGGGATTGGGCAATAGGGTTGGACATACATCTGTGCTGTCCTGTGTCTGTCTGGTGTCGTCTCCTTCTCTACTGCGCGTCATTTTTGACCGGCGACACATGGCTGTTACAAGTCTTGGACTCAAAATTCCCTCAGAAATTCCAACGAAAGTGGTGATCAGCAATGTATATTTTACATGTCTACTGTGCAAGGAATATCATTAAAGCCTTAATGAAATCGAATGTAAAACAAAAAAGTTATGATTGATGAAAGTAGTACATCGGTCAGACTTGACCCGAAGACAACAGGAGGGTAAAGACTCAGAGTAAAAGAAAAGCTGCTTTAAATAGTTTTTGTAGGAATATTAAAAGGTTAGTTGGAGATCTTAAAAACTGAAATGAGTCAATCATGGACACCAGTTAACAAAATGACAACCTAGATAATCATATAAAGTATACATTTACCAATAATTATGTTTCCCCTCCTCCAGAGGACACGAAGCAGGACGAGTTTGTGAAGGAGGTCCAGGCGCTGAAGAGCCTGCACCACCCGAAGCTGATCCAGCTGCTGGCCATGTGCTCCAGAGGAGAGCCCGTCTACATCGTGACCGAGCTCATGAACAAGGGGAGCCTCAAGTCCTACCTCGCCTGTAAGTCGCACAAACAAACAAACAGACAGATAAATATCCAGTGCTGAAAGAAGTCATCCAATCTGTTACTTAAAGGCCCAGATACACCGGCCAGTCACCTGAGAAGACACCGACTGTTGCGTCGCCGGACTCTCCTGCGTATTTGCCGACTTCGCGCACTGGAACACACCGCAAATCCGAGCCGAGCACGTATGAACTGCGCGTATGCGTGAGTGGCAATAACTCTCCTTACCAGCAGGCGGCGGTAGTGTGTATTCATCATTCAAAAGAGGCAACAACCGGAACAACCAGAAGACAGAAGAAGAACAGACTCCGTGATATAAACAAACAACAAATAGCGTTTTTCTTTCCATTTTCACTCTCGTCCATTGAAAACCTGAACGAACAGGAGCTCTATAAACCGATGAGGTGAAATAGCCGTCCGTGTGTGTTCCATCTTCCATTTTAAATCATTTGTTTACCTCCCTCACTTCCGTTAACGCTTCTCATGCACTGATTCGCTAGCTGAACAGCCAATCAGTGTTATCCCTTTGTCCGACTTCTGGTGGTGTAAGGAAAAGTAGTCATACCACAGTGTAGAATATACTGTAGAATGGAAAGGTCATGTGTTCAAAATATGTCAAAGTATTGGGATCAAAATGTACTTAAAATACCAAAAGAATAAAGCCCTTATTTAAGAATATATATATGTATTATATAATCGAGGATACTTATGAATTGCTTCAATGTTGCAGCTGTTGCAAGACAAGTCATTTAGATACTGCTTAGTAAGTACATCTAAAATAATACAAATGTTTTGAAATGATTGGTAATGGTTCATAATTCCTTAGTTAATTTGTAGTTTTTATTCATTAACAAATCTTCCAAGAAACTAAAGCTGTATATAAATATAGTCTAGTAAAAATATGTTTTCCTCTAAGACGAAGAGAGAAGTTTAAAGTAGTCAAAGATTTAAGCACTTGAGTACAATCCTGAGGTACTAAGTAGAATACAAGAGTGAGTGCACTTAGTTAGTTTCCACCATGAAAAATATCCACACCCATACCTGAGCCTCGATCTGATAAGAGAGATTTCCAGTAAGTTGAGATTGCTTTATTTCCTGTTTCTAACTCAGGCCACACAACTGCTTCCTAAGAGAGGAGACTCCACAGCTGCTTTATTACGTAAAGAGTTTAAAACGGGAAGCTAATTTACCAGAAATCTTTTCCTGGGTTTGAAAATGTCAGCCCTTAACTCAGACATTTTTTGAAATGCTCTCTGAAGCGGTATCTAGGCCAAGTGACGGATAAATCTCTCCCCTTGAATCCAAAGACTTATAAACTGTCGGCCGGCAGCTCCGCTCAGCAGAAATATTGTTCTGACGTTTTACAAAAGGCTTTAATCTCAGGGAGTCTTAGTGAGCAAAGTGTGAGCGGTTTGACTCAGATATCACTCATTCCAGTTGCATTCTTCAGGCTGAGTGTCATGGCTGCTGCAGTAATACTTAATGCTTCTATAAAACCTGCCACACAACAATAAAAGAGAAATTCTTCATTCAAAATCTAGTACAGTGTGTTTAACATGCTGCAGTAAAGTCGTTACTCTGCAGTAAAACAGCAGTTTGTCAGTAATAACATTTCCTCCCAATGCATGCAAAAGAGGATCTTCCATCATTACGTGTGTAAACAGCAACGAACAGTTGCAAATCACATCCTTTGGTAAACAGTTTAGCGCTGCATCGGATCATTGCCAACAGGAGCAGAACTAAGTAATGTGTTCCTCTTTTGCTTCTCTGCACAGCCACACACATCAAAGCGTTACGAGTCATTGACTTTTGGAGCATGTCCTGCGTTAATCCAAGAGGAAAATATGAGGCACTCATTCACACAGCACATTTTCTTACAACCAGCCTCTGTACTTATCAAGTGAAATATAATTTAATCATACAAAACAACATGGAGCAAATGTATCATGAAAGTGATACTTGATGATAGGATATCTTGCTAACTGGGGAAGGTATTGTACCTTCATAGTTTTTGATTTATGGACCATAATTTAAGGCTATTACAAAGTGTGTGTGTGTGTGTGTGTGTGTGTGTGTGTGTGTGTGTGGTCCCTATACTGTGTGTGTGTGTGTGTGTGTGTGTGTGTGGGTGTGTGTGTGTGTGTGTGTGTGTGTGTGTGTGTGTGATCAAGTTTAATAGGGCAATGCCAATAAAGTCCTTATTCTACAGCCATAGCGCAATAATGATACGTTAAAGCAAATGGAGTTGTCTTTTGTCCCTTTTTAATTTGTGTACTACATAACAGTACATCATTACTATATACATTGAGACAATAAAATGTTTTAATACATTTTTTTTCAGAAAAAGTTGAAGACTATGAAATCGAGTTCAATAGGGAACAAATATCAATGCCAATCATATGATCATTTTACTGCCATTTCATTGTCAATCCATCCTGTTCACTAGTTCAGCTGACTGTGTGTGTGTGTGTAGCTGCTGAAGGCCAGGTGCTGACATCAGCTCACCTGATCTACATGGGCAGTCAGATCGCAGAGGGCATGGCATACCTGGAGGACAGGAACATCGTCCACAGAGACCTCGCTGCCAGAAACGTCCTGGTGGGAGACGACCTGGTCTGCAAGGTGGCCGACTTCGGGCTGGCTCGGATCATTAAGGTGAGCAGGGAGTGTGTGTGTGATTAAGAGAGGGAGAGAGAGCATGAACACATGATAGAAATAGGTTATCTGGTTGTTTCAATGGTCAAGAACGGTTTCTTATTTTAGAATAACGCTAATTCTTTATCCGTGTTCTTTTTTTAAATATGTATAATGTGCTTTGTTGTTTCCGTACAAACTCATTTATACTTCATGCAAAACTCCTTCCTCCTTCCATCTGTCCAGTATAATGAAACAGTCTGCATAATTCCCCCTGTGTCTGTGTAATAAGACGAAGATGTTTTATTCATACAGAGCGTCCAGGACATGGAAAAACTTCAAATCAGCGAAGAAATATAACTTTTTAGAGCAGAAATATAACATTATTTCCGTTCCTTTAACAAGCGGTGTTAATGTCGGTGCCACTCTCATTTTTCGCATTTGTTTCCAAAAATAATGATAACATATTTTCTGTTTGTTGATTTTTATGTTAACAAGAAGATCGATGTACTTGTTCATATTTTGTTAGCAACATGGCTTCTGCTAGCAGCTGGCTAATGTTACCGTACGAAACAAGAAACAACGGAAATAATCCCAAAAAACAAGAAACCCTGATCTCAGTGCTATGGTAAAGAGTAAGACACTCTGTATAATCATTCGACAGGTTTTGTTACTTTATGATCTGGCTAAGAGGGAAATATTAGTGTGTTATTACTCTCAATCTTCCTATTTTGCCTCATTCTTCAGTGTGGATGTTTTTGCCGGGTAGAGGTTTTGAGTTAACATTACTTGAAAACATAGGGACTATACGGATGTTTTTGAAATGTGAATTATTCAACCAACATGTTGCATAAAGGCCATGCATCAATTATGCAAGTAAGAAGTCTGTCCTCAGATGATTGATGGTCTCCTGTTTTTCAGTCAAGTCTAACCACTGTTGGGGCTTCATGGAGAATGAAGAAAGTCTTGAATAAAAAAAAAACAGAAATGGCTCTACAGTGCGGATTTAAAGTTCATATATTCTGTAAACCTTTCACTGTCTCTTCCTCTCTATAGGACAGTGTGTATACAGCCAGTCGAAACACAAAGATCCCGGTGAGGTGGACGGCTCCTGAAGCGGCAATTTACCAACGGTTCTCCGTAAAATCAGATGTCTGGTCGTTCGGGGTGCTGCTGTACGAGATGCTGTCCCGCGGCAAGATGCCCTATGAAGGTATACTGAAGTGTACAGTCTTATTATTTGATGGAGAACTGCAGCTATTTAATTACTTTCCCACTGGTTAATAATGTGGTTAACACACTGGGCTCAGTAGTTTAGAGTATACCCAACTTCCTGTTATACAATGGGTGATAGTGAGTGTGCAATTTATTGTTTCTAATGGTCGTTACACCCTTCCCAGTATTACTCTGTCAAGTTAATAAAATGAAATAATGTCATTGGATAATGCAGTTTACGTTATCCAAAAAGCTGATTCTGTATCTTACTCATTGTCAACAAATCATATGAAAAAAAGGTAGAAATAAGAGTGAATGTGCACACCACACGCCGATTAATCCTCAACTCAAAATAGTCTACAACAAATGCACCATTTCCTCCTGTTTGATAAAGACTACAGTGTCCAGCTATTTTAGGACATAACTTATTATATAAAAACAAGTTTTATCATAACATGTACTTTAAAGATACCTTGATTGAATAAGTAATGTTGACTTCATAGTTGAGTTCCTGACGTTTCCTAGTAATGGTGAAATATCCCTGCCTGCAAAAGAAAACGATTGAGAAACTGGTCAGCTCCCAAACTCATGCTTTTTATATTCCACCCATTAGGAAAAAACAACAAGGAAGTATTGGATCTGCTGTCATCTGGGTTCCGGTTGCCCTGTCCCAGCCGCTGTCCACCGAATATTTACAGAATAATGATGGACTGCTGGGGCGCAGAGCCCTCCAAGAGACCCTCGTTCCACGCCCTGCACAGCCAGCTGGACTCCATATACGCCAGGATATACTTCAAGACTATAGAGGTGTAGAAGAAGTGAAACATGGAGGAAGAAGGGGACAGCAGGAGCAGATCTGCAACGCACTACCAACTGCTGGATGGACTGAAAATATGCAGAGAGAACGAAAACGGGCATGCATGCAACGTCTTCCACTACAGGGTATTTGTACTTTAAAAACACCACGGTGTGAGAAGACAGAGGGAAGAGCATCAGAACGGGACATTTGGAGAAGATGCTCGCCAAATCAAGGAAGGAAATTAGGATTACCTAAGATCTTTAGGTTCAAAGAAAGCAAGGCAGATAATTGAAAGATTATCACCTTAGAAAGGTTTGTATACACTCCTACTCCTAAAAACAATTGAACACTTAAACCCTCGGCACATTCACAGAACCAACTGTTTTTAATTTTATACCCGTTTTGTGTTTTATAAATGATATTTTATTACTTCTGGATGTGCCATGTTTGTGAATGCACACATTTTGAAATGTTATGAAATCACAGGTAAGGACTTTATTTAATCACCTGCCTTTGGACTGCAAAGCTAAGATGGAGGTTATGTGCAATAGTTAAGAGGTTTTCGGGTTTTTAGCCATGCTAGCGGCCCTGTGCTAGAGATTTTTTGACATTTAACTGATGCCATGATATTTTGTTAAGACCTTTGTGATCCTCAAAGGATGAAACTAACTTTGATGACTTTATCTAGCATCAGTAAAAATTTTCTTTTTACAACACTATGAACAGACTCCCTCCAGCTTCAGCTGTACTTAAAGATTAAAGGACTCTCTGAATAATAAACCAATACTCTATCATGGTACTTTAATGCTTAGAATAAACAGATGGTTGCATGTTTACTTGTTAGCTTGACAGATAACATTCATGCTAAACTCCGTCACATACTCAACTGGATAAATATAGAAAACGTATTAACGCCTATGTCAGAATTAAACTCAAACCGATGAGCCAAAGTACATTTCTTTGAGTCTGAGATGTCTTGAAATGGTCACTATTAAGAGTTTAACCGTTTATATTTGTGTGACAAAATAGCTCAGGGAGAATTTTTTTAACACCATTAGACTTTAATGATCCAAATCAACTTCCTCTCCATCAGCTTCATGGGTCCTCTAGCGTGGCTGAACGTTGTTTGTCTTGTTTTTAACCACAAAAATAAAGTATTTTAATCTGCCAACCTTCTGTTACAGGAATTTGAGAAGGTTTTGGCGACATGTTGCACCTGGATAAATGTTTTTCTTGAATAATATGGGGAATTGTTTTTATCTTTCAATGTTTTCGGGTCTGACCCGGTGCTTTAACGGTCAGCGGACCATAGAGCCATGTGTACAGGTTTTAAGTTATTAAACTTTGAAGAGGTCCACTGTAATGGCTGGTAACAACTTGAGTGCCTATGTTTACACTGTCCACACACTACACTTCAAACTGGACTGTAAAAACGACAAATATGGAATAATGTATGAGGCTTAAAGACCTGCACAGTGAATTAACAATATCCAAAGGGGAATTGAGACCAATGCAACTTTTGTCTTTTATGCATGAAAATAATCAACAGACAAAGCCAGGTTCAGGAAACTTTAGCCATAATCATCAAATCACAAGATTGAGTTGTGTGTTTTAGGCTGAATGCCATTGGGTACCAAACACTAGTAGTACAAAGAATAAAATATTTTAAGTATTGTTTGAAATGTGCCTGTGCTTTTTAATCACAACTTCCACTGTATTTTAACTGCAAACAAAGAAATACAACTTTTTTCCGAAATTCTAATGGGTGTGGGGGGAAGGAAGATGAAGCTACAACTCTAAAGAAGAATATGAGTTTACTGAGAAAAAAACAAAGGATCTATTCTAATCTATTTTGCAGGTTTTATCACTCACACTGTTAAGCACCCTGTAAGATTTTACATTAATTTAATTTCTTATAAACTTAACAGCCATGGCTTTTTATTTTAGCCAACACAGACATTAGTCAAATGTGCGTCTCTTTTTCAGTGTAGGTGCTTCCAGTCTTCCAAAAAAGTACCCAATGAATGCCAGGATTTTAAGCAGTAATTACAAAGTGTCTTACTATGTTTATCTCTAAAGAAATTGCATTTGGATTTAAAAAAAAGACCACATTATTCCTCTAAGAGTACATGTATATCAGCCTCTAAATACATTACAACTAATCATCTTCATCAACCCAGTTGTACTGTGAAGTATCAAGCATATTCAATATTTTAATTCCCACTTTTAACAATCACTATGTATATTTAAGACACACATTCATGTGAAATATGTAGTTTACAATTGAAGTTCCTTGAATTAAATTATCCTCCAACTCAAGCAAATGGTAAGAAGAGAAAAACATGTGGCCCTGTTGAAAAGTCCTCAAACAAAAGGTCTGAATCACAGCTAGATAAAG
Organism: Notothenia coriiceps; assembly: GCF_000735185.1. NCBI lineage: Eukaryota > Metazoa > Chordata > Actinopteri > Perciformes > Nototheniidae > Notothenia > Notothenia coriiceps. The sequence goes on from NW_011359463.1 coordinate 13,004, forward strand.
TCCTATTACATGATGCAAAAACTGCGGCTTGTACAAAAAAAATAATGTGGTTCAGTCCCAGCAAAATTCAAAAGAGAACCTTTAACCTCAAATGATATTACTGTGGGTAAGATATATTGGCAGCAGATACAGTTAGGAGTAAAAGAATGCACAATAAAAAGTTGTGCCGTGGGCTGACAGGTACCTATCCTGTGAGCTGTGACAATGTTTAAAATAAACTGTCAGTCGGACTCAGAGTTTTTGAAGATGGACATAAGAACATCTTTTCTTAAAAAAGACGACAATTCTCAAGTGGTGGCTNCTTAACAAGCCGTTTAATACACCTTTTATTCATAAACCTAGTTATTGCTTTCACAGGATGCAGGTGTATGAAACACCGGCGCACATATATGGGAACACAACCCCGTCCCTCTCGTCCTCCAGTTTGCAAAAGACATTCAGCAGTGTTCCAAAAGTGTGTGACAACGACCTAAAACCGAGACAATGTGATTTTCTTGGATTTTTTTCTTTCTCATTTTGTCTCTCATAGTTGAGGTATACCTAGGATGAAAATTACAGGCCTCTCTCATCTTTTTAAGTTGGGAGAACTTGCACAATTGGTGGCTGACTAAATATTTTTTGTCCCCACTGTAATACATCCACCATGCTTTACCTGAACCTCATCATGACATAGAGAGGACGGCAGAATTGTAATTTCCCGTGTTCAGTGAATGCAACAGAGGCAACACACCAGACCAACCAGAGAGTTGAATGGATATAAACATCTGTTTTATTGGCTGACAGGTACCTATCCTGTGAGCTGTGACAATGTTTAAAATAAACTGTCAGTCGGACTCAGAGTTTTTGAAGATGGACATAAGAACATCTTTTCTTAAAAAAGACGACAATTCTCAAGTGGTGGCTTACACAACAACCCCAGAGCCACCACTTGAGCCAGGTAAACAAGGTATGTAAACGTCAGTAAACACACAATTGGTTTGTGGTTTAATTCAAAAACAAAGATTCACTGTTTTGCACTAAAAATAATTGGCTGCTCTATTCCAATTTTTCGTTTCTCGCGAAAAGACAGATGAAAAAATATTTAACAATAAGAGCTCTCACCATGTGATTACCGCGTGACCTTCGAATTCACACCAAGTGTCGATTTTTGTTCAATCAAACAGAGTTTTCGAGTTGACTACAAATACACAACAATGAGTTTTTGAAATCTATTTTTTTGGTCTAAAGAAAAGTTGACGGATATTGTCATTTGTAGCTAGAACCTCACTCCCCTTATCAACTATTTTTCTTTTCTTTTTTTATTACTTACTCCTTTTACAAGGCTATAATGTGGTCAAGGAAGAGTAAGTAACAAATTTGGAAACAAGACTAGTGGGTTTTTTGGAGGTTTTATAATAAGTTGTACATGTACCTATTTTTTGTAACCATTTTTTGCGTCGTGTATTAATGTAATCTTCAAAATGGTCTTCTAATAACCGTCAATACGAAATAGTTAATACGGTTACAGACCGACTAATTTACCTTGGTGCCCTCGTAAACAGTCGACTTATGTGTGACTGGTGCAAAACTGTATACTCCACTTTGACGGTGAGAAATTTTAAGTAAAAGAAGGGTGTGAAATCGTAGACACGAAACGGAGGAGTGTTACGGAGGGCTAAAGTTGTTGGAGTCGTCCATCACCCTAGATTGCTAGGTAGACGAGATTCACTAACGGTCAAAAGTTTGCTCCTTCCGGTTCAAAAAGTACCTTTATGAAGTTTACTTAAATGGTCTTGAATATAAAATGGGACCCCTTTTTTTGTTACTTCCTCCTGTGCGAAAATATACCCGTATATAAATCCTAGGGGGCCGGTAAAAGACCTCCACGAAATGGCAGTCTACCTGAACAAGGTATTATTTGAACTTATTCGTTGGTCTGACTTCTTTTCACTTTTTTTTACATAACCGGACGGACCCCCTTTCATGTTGTGAATTTACAGAGGTCTACGCTTTGGTACTCGGGTTATTTTCCTGCACTATCTCATACTTGCTATTGAGGAGTTTACTGGAGTGTGAGAGGGAGGTTGTGTTTTGTGTGTCTCGCGTCCATTATGTTTACATTTTTGAAAACAAAAAAATTTAGGTTTTAGTAGAAAGTTATAATTTGTCGAATTGAAGCGACCAATTTTTATATATACAAATTCAACCTACCGGTTTCTAATTGTTGTTTTTGAAGAACGTTTCAGAGTCGTTAACACACAACTTGAAATAGGTTTTTCCTGATTAGTACTAAGTCCTTTGCTTCAAAAGCGGTCAAAAGGGTAAAGGAACTTTTAATAACGTATTGTGAAGAAGACTCGGAAAGTCCCGGTTCTCTGTGCACAAGTTCCGGTCTACTTAGTTTTTTTCATAAATCAAAGTTGGAAATATTTTCTGTACGTCGACGAAGGACATGTCTGTACGGGGAGCACCTCGAGACGACGACCGGACTGTCCTCGGTGAAATCTAAACCTCCACACGTACCGAAAGTTTTCCTTTTTCCGGTTAAGACGGACGGGAGTTACGGCGGCGAGACTAACCTTCTTCACATTTGTTAACGACGCGTGTAGACGTTTGATGGTTTGAGTAGTATAATATTCGTTCCTCCGAATCCAAATTTTTCTTAGCTTTTGATCGTGTAAGTGACCTTATAAAGGCCACTACCTTCCCTAAAATGCGTTGTTATTTCACAACATTGCAAGTTTGTTACATTTTGAAAATGTTACGGTTTCCAATGTGCGATGCATAACAATCCGTTGTAACGCGGTAAAATCGGTAACATACACGATAATAACCGTAGTTGTATAACTACGGTTGATTCGACTTGCTACATACGAGCTATAGGATTTGTATTATGAACGTTAGATTTGTATTTAGATAGTTTTGTAAAAACATATGTGGTGTGTAGGTAAGTAACTAACCGGCGATAGTTTGGGACTTTCATCATTCCTGCGGTTAATGTCTAATAGGACTTACTGACACCCCCTAAAAAAGTCGTCCGGGACGCAAAGGTACAGTCGTAAAATTTAGGTATACACAACGGATACTCTCGGTCCGGACAGCTCTCATCTTATTATAGTTGTAGGACGGACTGACATCGGACGAGACGATCGGCTCCGGAAGAGTACGAAGCGGCCCCGCCGCCCACTCTCGGACCTCCGGTAGGCGAGAGCTAGGCTAGCGAGGGCAGGTGTCTTTCCTTCCTTCACAGCTCCATTTGTGTCCGTACGACCGAGGGTTTGTGGGACTAAGGTGGATGTAGTACCAGAAAGCGACAACAGTCTGGTATTTGTTTACACGTCGTCGAGCCCCGCCTGCCAAATTGTTCACAAAATAAAATGCCGAAGTTAAATTCAATGGGCGGTTCATGTCGAACTATTCGTGTGTTTTAAGTCGGAGGTTTACTGGATATCTTAACTAATTTTTGGAACGTTTTTGTCCAAAGTTTCAAGAACTGAAAGTCTTTGTCCCAAGCTTAGTCCCGAAGTGGTCCCACTTTTACCCCCAACACTGTCGAAAACGGAGGTAATTCTTAATGTGCTTTTTTAAAAACAAAAATAAGCGCTATTGAACTATGTTCGTAATTCTTGCAATTTCACTCCTACGACGTCATGTTTGTTATCTGTAAATGTTATTTCTACCTACTCTCTGTCATAAATTCTTTATTTCACAGTTACCACGGAGTAACATGGAATGGGCATATATAATCAATATTGTCTCGACGGTTCAGAGTGGGAAAACTCTCAAGTGCGCCCTGTTACAATACATTCAAATTCACTATATAAAGGTATTGAAACGACGAACCTCCCCGGACGGTAAATCAAGCGTCAGACCTTCCCTGGTCCACTCGGGCGGATAAGACCTAACGACTGCGTCTAATACACGCTATTGGTCTAGTAGTCGGGGAGCTGGGTGAATGCCGATTTAGATTGGTTTTTAGGGTTGCTTTCCGGTGTGTAAATATGTTTGGTTAGTCTCCGTCGACCATCCGGCGCAGTACGGCTAGAGGATAGGATAACTTAATTGTTGAAGATACTCTTGTGTGAATACGCGCCTCTTTAGCGTTTTTCATTTGCACTCTACAGACAGTTGGCTCGGCCGGGGCCATCTGAAAACCCGGCGGGGATTCGGCTCACGAAACGCGAAACCCCCGGTGTAGTGAGACCGCCCGCAAGAGCCGGATGTGTGTTGTGCCTGGTTGAAAACAGAAATACTCAATCGTACTCGTGTGTAATAACAATTTATCGGTACATTTGTGGTGGACACCTGGATTAAGGAAAATCCCGCGCCGAGGAGTAAGAAGGCGAATCCTCCGCAGGCCCCGTACGAGGGGGGCCCTTCCTAAAAAAAATTTATTACTTCAATTTTCGTAGTTAGACACGTGAAACCTCTCGGGGTTTTAAATTCCTAGATACCTATGTGAGAGAGTTGTAGGTATACTTTGTCCTTGACATTTTGTCTAAAATAAAAGAATAGTTAAAAAGTGTTTAGTGAGGGGAAATTTGACATAAGAAAAACAACAGTAATCATAAAGTGTTGACAAAAAAAGTAAATAAAGGGGAAGACAAAGGAGAAAATAGAACCGACACGGGTCAGAGTATACAAGTGTATCTTTGATCAGACTAGTTAATCCTTGCGCTTATAGTAAGCTTTCTTAATATTAAAGAACGGTTTTTAGACAGTGTTTTTCCTCCGAACGTGTAAATTAAGTCCAACAACAATACCGTTGCAGTCAGAACCGGTTGTCTGTGAAATATGTAAAAATGAACGAATTGCCAAATCGAATTGGGGCGGGCAAGGTTTCATTGAAGTGCATCGACAATTCAATACCGAAACGAATGTACCAAGCGTNCCAGGTAAACAAGGTATGTAAACGTCAGTAAACTTCCAAGATATGAGAACATGTAAGCAAAGCATAAATTACAGCTACGTTGACGTTGCTGTAATCCTGCATGAGAGAAACGAGGCCGGGGCAAAGGCTAGGAAATCAGGCTCAGAGGTAGAATGGCTGCGTTTTAGGCAGCTAAGGAATAGATTCACTTCAAATGTCAAAAGTGCTAAGTCGAAGTACTATTTGTCAGTAACCACAGAAAACCTAAATAATCCTAGGACATTTTGGAAAGCCATAAAATCGATCTCCACCGGTGAGATCCAAAATGAGCTACCTCCGTGCATTACCACAGCATCTGGCACTATATCGGACAGGGCTACTATGATAAATTGCTTTAATGAGCATTCTGTGTCCTGCGGTTCTATGTTTGATTCTGTCACTAACTCTGCTGCTGTGAACACCCCAATCCGTGACTCTGAACAATGTGGTCTGGAAAACCCTTTCAGTTTTACTCCTTTTACTGTTAATTTTGTTCATGAAGCATTATCTAAGTTAGATCCCAAGAAACCGGCTGGCCCGGACAACGTAGAACCTTTCTTTTTAAAGATAGCTGCAGATTTTATTGCTCCACCTCTTACTTCTCTTTTTAACCTCTCCCTCAGCACAAATGCAATTCCAAATGTATGGAAGTCTNAATTTACTCGGAAGGCTTCAGTAGAAGCTGCTGGGAGTCCCAGCAGCTTCTACTGAAGCCAGTCCCCAACTCCGGGGACTTCCGGCCGGGGACTTCGGGTGGCAGTATACGCCGTGAAGTTGTTTGCGGCCTGCCAGTAAACCCAAAGCAGAAGAAGAAGAAGTGACGTCAGCGGCTTCATTTGCGTAATCTCTCCTCAGGGAACTTATTCCGGTGTGAACGCGATCTGTACTTAGTTCCATGGGGGCAAAGTACGGCAAAGTATTTGGTGTGAAAGCGGCTATTATCTCTGTGTTAGCTGATTATTTTGTAGAATTCTGTTGAGTATTAAAAAATTGCATGAGTATGAGGGTATTAAAAATAAATTGGTCAGTAAGTCAGAGATGTGCAACTATTAACTTTTTGTTTTAAAACCACTTAAGCCCCAAGCCTGTTTTTCAGGTTTCAGGCTCGAAAATGACATGCCCAAAACAAAGGACTATAACTTAACTTCTAAAAGGGTTATATGAATAATTTCTTTTATCAAAGCAAGGTCACATCTGTGAGTTGGATGTAGAAGTGTCAGAATCAATAAAGATGTTTCAGTGTCAGAGTAAATCCAGATGGAACATAGTCAAAAAGTGTAAATTCTTGTCTCCGCCCAAATAAAACCCATTACTTATAGTGAAAACAACCCCTGAATGATGGGTTGGTAGCCTAAAAGCTTTAGGAATCCAAGGTATAACATATAATAAGTACCCTTTATCAAGATTGAGGCAAAACAAGTGAAAATTGACCTTTTTAGGGGTGTTTAGCAAAAAAAAGTCCAAGAGGACTAACCTTTGGGCACATTTGGGTACATTTGGTTCCATCAGTGCTATTTGACCTTTTTCAGGTACCAGACTGTCAAAATCATTGTATAACATTTAATTATCACTATAGGTATTAATTCCATAAAAAAAATTGTAAAAAAAATAAAATAAGTGTGTGTGTGTGGGTGGAGTGTGTGGGAAGTTCCCTCTTTGCATGAGATGCATGTTACTTGCACAATAAAAATTAGGAAACATAGGAAACATTTGACTCCAACTGGAGCAGATTTATTTAAAAAAAATTAGCAACACACTATAAAACAAGCATTTTTTGGGTAAAAAAACCAAAACTTTATACAAACCCTGAAATAAATGCTACAGTATTGCTCCAGAAAGTCATGCCAATGCCTGAAGCAGTTATTTTTGGTAGTGAAGCACAGAGGGACCTGACACTTCCTGCAGTACACCGGTGTCTTCACCCTTCTGTTGCCAGCATCAGAGCACCTCCTGCAGTACCTCCTGACCTTGGTGGCATCTTCCCCATAATACTCGGGCATGCATGTGAGTGATGGTGGGGGGGTTGGTGGGCGGGGTGTTGCTGCTGCAGGGACTACAGAAAACTCAACCAGTTCTTTAGCAAGATGCTCCCTGAAGGACTTCTGTGTTAGTGGCTTCGCCCCGGCGGGGTCACCCCTCCTCTTTTGCAGCTCCTTGTGGAGAATGAAGCTGTTCACCACGGAAATGTCCATAAAATGGTAGAAAAATGTCTTGTACCATTTCATTGTTTTGTGATGAACGCTGTAGTATCAAAGCGTCGGACACATCCACACCGCCCATGCTTCGGTTGTAGTTCACCACAGCGTCACGAACAGGAACATTCTTGGTTTGCCACACACCAGCCTGTTTCACGTTCCGCCTGACAGTCATTCCACTGAAGGCCATGTGCACGGTGGAGCACATGGTCACTTCACGGCTGTCCATCCACTTTACAAACAGGAGCTTGCTTCTCCTTATCCAACGCAGATCTCCCCTTTCAGCCTTTTACGGAAGGTCGTTCAACTCAGTCTGTGGAAAACCAACTTGATTTATTCGAATGGTCCCACAACAGCCAATGCCTTTTGTTGACAAATCCCCAAATAGGGCAGGGCTGGTGTAAAAATTGTCCACAAAGAGTGTGTAGCCCGCACCGAGCACAGGGAAAGGCAGGAGATCAATCACGGAGGAGTAGCTGAGTCCCTGGCCTTGGATGAACTCACTCTTCCTCGCATACACAAATAAATTCCAAGTGTATGCTGTTGAGGAATCCGCCAGCACAAACAGTTTGAATCCCCACTTTGCTGGCTTGTCCTTCATATACTGTTTTATGCTGCTGCGTGCCTTGGAGGCGACCATCCTTTCATCAATGGAAATGTTTTGATATGGCTGGAAATGTGCTTTACAGGCAGCAGTGATTTCAGTGTACAGGGGCTTGACCTTGAAAAGTCTGTCATACTCTGCAGTGCTTCTTTTGCGATCATTTTCCTCGTCTTCTTCAGGGTTGCTCATGTGCAGCGACCAAAAGATGGCTTCGAAGCGATTCTGGGACATTTTATCAGCTGGGAAGCTGAAGTTATATGGCCATGTAGTCCTCCAGTAGTCTGTTCGCTGGGGCACGTGAACTAGGCCTGTGAAAATGATAATGCCCAGGAAAATAAAAAACTCTTCCTGAGTCAGCACTTTCCAAACCATCTTCTTCCCTGCCTGCAATCTCTTCAGGGCGTTTGCAATTAGTGTGTTAATCACGGTATTGCCAAAAAATAATCTGAAGAGGGAGAGGGGAGACCATAATGCTGTGGTGTCAAACATAGGCCCTGGGATCCTGGCTGGCATGAACCTCAATGGCTCTGGACATATGTCATTCTCCTCTCTGCTGTGCCACCTGGGTTCTTCCTCTGTCGTTCTGGTAGAGGCCGACCCACCTCGGCCACGCTTCCTGGGTGCTACAGCTTTTTTTGATGCTTTTCCCTTTCCTTGTCTTTTGCACGGCGGCTCGAATGGTGCATCTTCATCAGAAGATGCAGGGGCAGGCTGAGTTACTGCTGGTGCAGATGCCCGGTGTCGTATCTTAGGTGTTGCTGGCTCTGAATGACGTCGTAGCTTGGACGCAGACGTTGATGGCTGTGATCCAGAAGCCATTTCATCATCGCCTTCCTCACTGTGAAAACAAATGTGGAAAAAACAAATAGATTAATTCTCTGGCTTGTACTTTCAAAAATGTAACTCAAATCAGAAATAATTTCTCTACAACAACAGCAGAACATCAATTTTGAGTGTGTGAAATAATAACATTATATCACTCAAAATGTATACCGTGTAAATTACGTGAGACGGGGTTCATATAATCTGTTCAATATTTAATAGATACTGAAGGTATTATCAATTATTACATTATCAAGTGAGTGTGGCTTCAATCTTCTCTACACTTTCATTGTATGGCTTAAAATCACTGCAAAATACTCTTGCTTGATCTTGATCATAAAATTAGGTTGACTTTACTTGCACATGCACATAGATTTTTTTGCCTCCTAAAATGTAAATCTACATCATGGGACCTGAACATGAGGCTTTCGAGTCTTTGGAGTTACTGCAGAGAGGCCAGCTAAATCATTTTTGGAATTTATTTTGTATCCCTTAGTAATATTTAATATTAAATAAATACATTACAGTTACATGAATCCAACATATTATTAAGAAAGGTACTTTCGTTTATCGTGTGGCGCCCATCACAAGGAGAAAACTATTTTTTTAAATAAGGTTTTGAATGCACCATGAAAAGGTACATTTTTTAATATAAATGTTTTTATAATTTAAATGTATTAAAACGCTTCTTGTTTATTCACAGAAGATATCTTAAAAGAGCGAAAGCCTCATTAAACTTCATTCACAAAAAATGAACCTAATAGTTTGTCATCACAATTCCTATTTTTAGTTTGGCGTAAATTATTAAAATCTGTTACTTTTCCATAATCATGCCATCATGAACACCAAGTGAGCTTTTAAACAATGACAACTTAACATAAGGAGTATCAGGAGAAGATTCTCCATGTTATTATTATTGTTCTGACTCTTCTGCATCACATACCTCTGTACCCTGTGTTGTGAGTCACACTGTGAGCATGTCAATAACACCTTTCATAATGTCAGTGTCTCTAGTGAAGCCTCACCACTTCTTGTTTTGTCTCTATCTCTCTGTTTATTGCTTCAACGTGGAAGTGTGTACTTTGAGTTTCCACAGCTGCTGTGTTCTAAAACTAAATTACAGAGTTACTGGTTTTGATATGTTTAAAACTGTGATTATGTATTTATTATCATTTAATGTCGAATTCATTTCATTTTTAAATCTCTTTTTACTTGTATGGATGGACATGCAACCATTATTTTATTTATGATAATCAAAGAGTTACCATTTGATGACCACTTCCTATTTTTGTCTTGTAATCATGGCTTTCTGTCACGATCCAGGTGGTTTTTCGGGACAATGAACCGCATTGAGGCTCAGAGCCACCTGATGGGAACAGGAAATGACTCGGGAGCTTTCCTCATCCGTCACAGCGAGAAAGACCACGTGGGATACGTTCTGTCAGGTGAGACAAGAAGGAGAGTGGCGAAATGGGAACGAGATGCGAGTCATGTCACTAGGTCTAGGCAATATAGCAACATTATATATATATATATGGATATTGTGATATGAGACTAGATATCATGGTAGATTGTGGATATTGTAATATAAGTGTTGTGTTTTCTTGGTTTTTAAAGGCTGATCATATCAACATTACTAATGTTTTTTTTTCCAAAATGGTATTGTGTTAATATTTAATGGAAGGGCCAATAGTCAACCCTAAAATGTTGTTATAATATTGATAGAGGTAATGTATTAAAGGTCCCATGTCATGGCCATTTCTACTGATCATAATTCCATTGTTGAGGTCTACTAGAATAGATTTATATTGTGCAATTTTCCAAAATCACATTGGTTTCTCATACAGCACCTCTGTATAGTATGTGTATTCCTTCTCTGTCCTAAACGGCTTGTTGGAGCTCCTGCCCCCCCCCTGTGAGCCCAGTGGCCGTCTGCGAGACAGCGAGACACAGCGAATACCCAAGACTACTTATTTTATTTTTGTCTTTCATCTTCTCTGTCACTTTGCTGTTGGATTGCTGTAAAGATTCTGAAATGTGTCAAATATAATGATAGCAGTCTGCCTTAGGATGTGGTAGTTTGTGAAGGAAAGAACTAGGAACCTAAGATAAGAGTTTTACACATACTCAATCAAATACTGTCTAATTCATGTTTAGATAAATAAATACATCTTCCGGAAAAATTACACGTGACACTAGCAGCACATGAATGAAAAAACACTAATCTCAAGTGCACCAGTATGCCCTTTTACACAAACACCTATACAAGTATGTAAAAATAAATATGAACCCTGCCAGAATTGACAAAGCTCAGTCACATTATACCTCTGACTGTATTTTCTTCCTTCCTGCTAAATGCCCATCCCTATATTTCCTTCACTGATGCCCTTTCAAAGAGCAACAGCACAACCGTAACCACAGAAAATGTCAGTATTTATTTTTTTCCTTCATATCATGCAGGATACTAATTCGTACCTTTCAACATGACCTACAAAACTTTCTACCAGAGCCACAACAGCCAAACCTGTAACACACAACTCGGAATGAAATTGCAATACACTATCAGCTTGCTTTCTATTTTACATTTCTTTGAAATCTTTTGCGGAAACTCAGTTTTTGTACCTGTTATGAAGCATGTTTATATGCCCTGACCAATCATTGAAAATCTAAAATAGTTCCCAGGATGTTCTGCGATACATGTTTGTGAGACATCTCAGATGCTGTTTTGGTGCTTTTTTTTTTAAAGCAGCTTAGTACTTATAGGTCTATTAACCAATATTAAGATAAATCCAAGTGAGAAAAATGTAAGTGAGGCTAAGGTCTTTGTGTTGTACTTTTCTAATGACCTCTGCTTTTCTCTGACTGTCTGTATGTCTGTGAATCTTTCTGCAGTGAAGGCGAGCGTTCGGGTGAAGCATTTCAAGGTGCACACAGCAAATGAGACTAATTTCTACATAGAGCACAACCTCCAGGTCACCTCCCTGATCGACTTGGTGGAGCACTACTGCGCCAACGAGCTGAACAACACCGGCACGCTTGGAAACCCCTGCAAGAGGGTAGGAGGTTATTCTCTCTATCTTTATTGTTCCTTTTTTCTTCTGCATATGAGAAAACAAGAAGTGTGGACACAGTTCAAACTTAAGTACAGCTGTTGTACTTGTTTTGAGTGGAGGTGTGTTATGTTGTTGCATTCGAGCCTCAATGCGAAATTCACAAAAGGAAATCATGCAACAAATATGCAGAAGCTGGCAGGAAGCCAACTATAATGCTTCAAAATAAAAATGCAACACTAAGTCCAAGAGACATGTCAAACTCAATGCTATGATGTAGAAATACACTGTTATAAGGAAGTAAAAGAACAAACATATAAGCATCAATATACAACTAAATTAACAAAAGTCAAAGTACTCAGGACAAATGCAACATTTTTCTAATGTAATGAGTAAAGGGTATAAGTAGCAGTGAATGGAAATACTCATAATAAAGAGGACCTCGAAGTATAATGCTTTAGTTAATAACTCGCGACCCCTCAGCAGGAATTTTCAAATCGATTAAAGCTCTATAGAAATCTTAGTGATGGATATTCTCAGCACAGAATCGCTCTTTGTTTACATTCATAATGTAAAAATAAAGACCTAACAGACTTGGAAAAATAGACCTATCCTGCCATGAAGGTGCCTTGTTAACACATTGTGTAGCAGAAGCTATGAGTCGGAGGATTTACTTGTTGCTTTTGTCCAACATGATAATAAACTAAATAAATGTTGGTTTCTGACGGCAAGTTAGACAAAATAAGACATCAGATAACTTAACAGAAATTAATAGGATCATATTTCACTATTTTATGACATTTTAAAGACCAAACAACTAGTACAGAAAGTGATTGTCCAAAAATAAAACACAGTTGCAGCTCCAAACGTTATGCCGTACGTTTACATATTTCACATTTCCATGCAGTGATCCTGAAATTGAATGATAGATTGAAACAGATCTAATATACTTTAAACTTTAGCTTTCATGCATTGTCTACCATTTCTAATCTGTATTGATGTCCCTTTATGACCAACAATTGCGTGCACGTGTGTTTCCCTCATCAGAAAAAGCCTCCTACCACAGATCTGAGTCACTTTACGGTGGACGAGTGGGAGCTCCCGAAAGACGAGTTCACGCTGTTGGAGATGCTGGGCAGCGGATACTTCGCTGACGTCTACCGGGGGTGCTGGAAAAACCACATCAACGTCGCCATCAAGATCCTCAAAAGCGGTATTTGTTTATTTGTTTATTTCTCTTAAAGCTCGATTTAATATATTTATGAACATTAGGAGTTGTTTAGGTTCTAAACTCTTCAAAAACCAAACAGAACAGCTTGAAAAGGTTTTAAATACAGAAATATTTATTTGAGCTCCTTTTACATGCAATATGTTGCTAATATAGGCTGAGAAAAAAGGGGAAACTGTCTAAAAATGTGTTAGAAAAAATATCTGATATATGGTGAAAGCACTTTAATGTGACTGTTCACAACTAAATAGTTTGTTGACCCTGTCATTATTTATTTGTATAGTGTAGTTATTTAAACGTTTTGATACATTCAGATGTTATGGGTACGTAAAGGCTTAATCCTAAAGAAAGAATTAGAGGCTTTAAAGAAATACGGACACAATACATTTGACTTCTTTAAATTCTCTTGAATCAAAGTAATCTGAGTAAATCGGAACAATAAGTCACATTGATGATTCACTTCAGTAACTTTGACACAAAAGTGGCATTTCCTCGTGGTTCTCAAATGTGAAATTATTTTGCTTTTCCTTCTCTTGTCAAATTAAAATCTGCAAAGTAAAGATATCAAATAAAATGTGGTTCAATATTTCCCTCTTGAATGTAATGGACTAGAAGTACAAAGGAGCAGAACATTTTAAAACATCGTCCTCCTCAAGATTGAACATAATTATAGTTCTTGAGTAAATACGCAGCTTTTGTTTTCTTAACAGTGTTGTGCAAAAATAAAAGTATGCATTGTGGATAACATGTTGGACCACATTTGAGAGAAACTGATGATGGACATAAGAAGTATGTAGTTAGATCTTCACGGCAATCCTCAGACGCCTCTCAGCTGAAAATTGTATCTGGCTTTTCAAGCTAAAGTGACACTCTGATCTACTGAACGTATAACCGCTGCTTTGTTGTGTAACGATGAGTAACATTATGTTTCCTGGTTGAGATTTTCATCATCTTTTGGCTCAAAGTATGTACCAACGTCACAATGTACGTCGTTGTAACAAACACCTGTAGAAAGCTGAGGTGGAATTAAACTAATTCCATTTACTCAAGTATTGTATTCACGTACTATTGGTTATGTACTTGTACTTTACTTGAGTATTTTCTTTTCATTCTTCTCTCTATCTGTAATATACCACATTTCAGAGGGAAATATTTTACCTTTTACTCCACTACATGTATCTGATAGTTAAAAGTATGTTAAATATATATGAGGAGTTTGATTATAAGAGCAGAGTTTTCATGAAAGAAAAATGGTTTCAATTTCTTCTTGACAACATGGTGAATCTGATTTATTTATGGAGGAATTAGTAATCCACTTATATACTGAAACAGCCACAGGGGACCTTTTTCTGCATTAAGAACTCTTACGTTTAATGCCTTAGGTACGATTTCCTCATTTTACTTACATACTTTTACATAAATAACATTGTGAATGCACTTTTTTAAGTGTGATATTAGTACTTCTACTAAGGGAAGGATCTCAAAACTTCCTACAACGCTGTTAGAGAAGTCAGTGAGACCATTATGAGGCGTGAATCAAAGCCACTCATACTTCAGTCTGTCAGGCAGCTCTCTCATTGGTTGACCTGATGACTCATTGTTCGAAAATACCATAAAACTCCTCCAAACAGGAAGTAGAGACTAAACTATCTTCTTATTTCGATGAATCACTGTCTAAACATACCTTTAGACAGAAACCCAGGCCAGTTTATTGTAAATGACTCTAGATCATATTTCCGATCAATGGTTTATGACACAGATAACTAATGTAATAAAACGTAATATTTACTAATCATCGTTGTGCATCGTTTTAGTGAAGAGAATGTAAGGTCAACAACAAGTTGTAACATCATTGGCTGAATTACCATCAAAATGAAGTAGAGGCTTTACAAAAAAAAGTAGATTTTAGAAATGTTTACTTGATAAATGACTTTCCTGCCAACACAGTGGTGGTCCTCACTAATTGTTAAATACAAATAGAACTGTTTTGGTAATTAACAAAGCTATTTATTTGTATATCTAAATGTCAGGGTGTCCTCGGGGTCTTAAAAAGAATTTAAAGTTGATAAATCAATTCAGCGAAAATTAAGGCTATTAAAAAGTACTAAACGGCATTTCCCAAGGTATTACATTTTGTAGCTTGTTTTCAAGAAGTATATAAATTGTCCAAAGAGGTTGTATTCTACAGTCTGCCTGAATGTAATCATTGCGTAGGTGTGTAGTGTGATTCTGTGTAGTTTATTTATGGCATCCCGTTGGATTTGACGTCATCTGAACAGGACATCGCACGTTTACACCGGTTGTTAAACAACATCGTTATGGGGAAATGCAAGTCTGCGTCCAAATGGTTGGAAGATAAGGAGGAAGGACAATCAATACTGTATATAGTCAGATGTGTCACGAATGTAACCGGTTGAAACTCGAAGTGGCGATGAGGTCTTAAAATGTATAAAGGGTCTTAAAAAAGGTCTTCAAAGGGATTACATCTGACTTCAGGATTCCTGCATATACCCTGAATGTGCTCAATAGTTCATAAAAATAAGAACACTTAAATTATAATGCATTGTTTCGATTACCTTTTTGTTTGAATATCACCACATCAACAAAGTCTTAAAAAGGTTCTTTGCTTGTTAATGTCTGTCTGTGTATAGAATAGAATAGAATATATCTTTATTGTCATCATACAAAGTAAAAACAAAATTCCTTTGGCAACTCTCACTGCAGTAATAAAATAGACACAATAAATAAATAAGAGTGGTACAGAGCAGAGGTAGTAGCGATGACAGTGCAACGAGATAAAACTCAATGTGCATATTTACACTTACAGTCTAAAGGTATATTAGTAAACTAGCCATAAGTATTACTAAATAGTAATAGAGAGAGAGCCAAGCCGCTTGTCTGCACGTGCCGCCATCATGAATGAATGCCGAATATAGTTTTTAATTGAATGTAGCCCTGTGGTGAGGAAATCTGACCCTGAATACATCACATTTTGGCCATTACCGTGGCAACACATATTTACAGCCCACTTTATTATTTAGCCTTTTTTGGACTGTTTTGTTATTTCCCCTTGTTTGGGAAATTGGGAACATTTTCCTCAGAAATCTTTTAATCAGAAGATGCTGCTTACAAAAGGTGGAGAACCCCTGAAGTCATTGATTAATCTACTAACCACTTTAACACAACGTTATAAAATAGAAAATAGAAGGAAGGAATATGTGAACTAGCAGCAGCTGATATGTTTTTGTATGGATGTTGCAATAATCTTGAGGCTTGAAGCAGATGTAAAAACAGCTTTACAGAGTGAAACAGCTGATGAAATATAGATGAGCGTCTTTTGCTCTTGCATTCATTTTAGGGCAGATTGAGTCATGAAAGCGTTTCTTTTAACCACACCGCTACCACAATATTTATGCAAAGCAGTTGGATTTATTCTAATATTTATCTGTCATAAAGTACAGTAAGCTTTTACTGGAGAAGTATTTTTCATGTTGTTGTGTTGACTTGCATTTTAAATAACAGCTGTCTCTACACTCAGTGGCTCCATATTTTAACTTTCTTTTATTCTAACTGTCTGTTTCTAAACCATTCTGTGTTGGTAGTAGATTTTCACAATTGTCTTTGATAGAGGTGGTAGGATTTATTATAGTGACTACACAGATCGGGAAACTGGTGTGCGCTGCTTTGAATCTATTCGGTTTGGCTTTTACTGTTCTGGCCTTTTCTTAAAACAAGCAAAATCAAGAAATGTTACTATAACATACAAGAATAATAAATATGCAATTTGCTGAGAAAATTTAGATTATTTTTGCTGCTCTTTTAACACAAGTAAATCAATATATATAATTACAGTTCAATACATTGTTTAATTACCAGCTAACATGGTTTTTACGTTACATTGCATTTAGCTGACGCTTTTATCCAAAGCGACTTACAATAAGTGCATTCGACCAAGAAGATACAAACTTGAAGAAAACAGAATCATATAAGTACATCAGGTTTCATAGAGCTAAAACATTTCAAGTGCTACTCAACTGGCTTTAGATAAGCCAGTCCTTTATTAGTATATAAGTTAGCAGTTCTTTGTTAGTAATTCTATCGCTCGAAGTGGAGTCGAAAGAGATGAGTTTTCAGTCTGCGCCGGAAGATGTGCAAGCTATCTGCTGTCCTGATTTCAATGGGGAGCTCATTCCACCATTTTGGAGCTAGGATAGCAAACCCACGTGTTTTTGCTGATGGGAACTTGGGTCCCCCTCGCAGTGAGGGTGCAGCGAGCTGTTTGGCCGATGCAGAGCGGAGTGCACGTGCTGGGGTGTACGGTTTAACCATGTCCTGGATGTAGGAAGGGCCAGATCCATTCACAGCATGGTACGCAAGTACCATTGTCTTGAAGTGGATTCTAGCAGTTACCGGAAGCCAGTGAAGGGAGCGGAGGAGCGGCGTGGTGTGGGAAAATGTAGGAAGGTTGAAGACCAGACGAGCCGCTGCATTCTGGATGAGCTGCAGAGGTCGGATGGCACATGCAGGTAGACCAGCCAGGAGGGAGTTGCAGTAGTCTAGGCGTGAGATGACGAGAGCCTGGGCCAGAACCTGAGTCGCTTTCTGGGTCAGCTGGGGACGTATCCTCCTGATGTTGTAAAGCGTGTATCTGCAGCAGCGGGTTGTAGCAGCAATGTTTGCAGTGAAGGACAGTTTGTTATCTAGGGTCACACCCAGATTCCTTGCAGTCTGAGTTGGGGAAACAATAGAGGTGCCGATGTTGATTGTTAGGTCAAGAGTGGGACAATCTTTTCCGGGAAAGAAAATTGGGTTCAGTCTTGTCAAGGTTGAGCTTGATGTGGGGAGCAGACATCCACTGAGAGATGTCAGCTAGACAAGCAGAGATGCGTGCGACGACCTGGGTCTCTGAGCGGGGAAAGGACAGAATTAATTGGGTGTCGTCAGCGTAGCAGTGATATGAAAAACCATGCGGGCTAATGACTGATCCGAGCGAGTTTGTGTACAGAGAGAAGAGGAGGGGACCAAGAACAGAGCCCTGAGGGACCCCTGTAGTTAATTGACAAGGGTCGGACTCGGTTTGATGAAGATACAAAGATATACAAATAAAGCAGTGCTTCATGATTATCTTTTTTGAAAGACTATAAAATCAGGAAAGCACCAAACATAGGTTGGTTTAAGTGTGGTATATTTGTCCAACGGTTAACATGGTTTCCTTCTCTTCCTCTTTTCTCTTTATTCCTCTTTTCTGTTTCACATGCTTTTAATTCTCTCTCCATCTGTCGGCCTGTTTCTCTCTCCAGACTCTGAGTTGAACCACCGTGAGTTTCAGAGGGAAGTGCAGATCCTGAAAAGCCTCCGCCATCGTCACCTCATCTCTCTGTTTGCCACCTGCACGGCCTCTACTCCGTACTACATCATCACCGAGCTGATGGAGAAAGGCAGCCTGCTCGACTTACTCAGAGGTAAACCCCTCACTGTGGCACATACTTCTGTCTTTACGGAGGGAAAACTGAGCTTTATACCCCAGGGTTAAGGTCAAGGGGTTAAAGATTGTTCTTCTGGTTCGAAAGTTGTTGTAGGTATAAACTACATTCCAGTATTTCAAATTTAAATGTATAACTATAACTATATAAATATATGATTTAGAAAATGCACATGCACCTTAAGGTTATTTTAACTCTATAAGACATATTGCTTCTAAGTTTTTATCGCACTGCACTAGATAGCGTTTCAGCATTGACATTGTTATTTGCTTATATGCAAATAAGAACAAATGACCTAAAACCCGTCATGCCTGTCTGCATACCGGTGATTTGCTACTTGATTCAAAAGGAAAAAACACAATGTGCCAAGATTTAGCTTTAGCATCTAGCATTTAGATGTAGCATCTTAACTGTGCCAACAAAGTGCACCAGATTGATGCATTTAATGTTAAATATACAACATTTATGTTGAAAAATATTGTGCAGCCCTATTTTTAAACTATATTTGTTCTTTTTATTGTTTCAGGTCCAGAGGGGCGTAATCAAGACATTGCGGCCCTCGTTGACATGGGTGCCCAGGTGGCTGATGGGATGTCGTACCTGGAGCAAAATAACAGCATCCACAGAGATTTAGCGGCTCGAAATGTCCTGGTGGGGGAGGACTACATCTGTAAGGTGGCCGACTTTGGACTGGCCAGAGTGATCAAGGTAAGGGAGGAGGAGGTTATAAAGAGTCTTTTCTGAAGTCAAACCAAGCGGGCAGTTTGTTTAAGACAAAGCATTTGTCCTCCAGGAGCCTTTCTACATCACAGAAGATAAAAAGATTCCCTACAAGTGGAGCGCTCCTGAGGCCATCAGCCACGGGAAGTTCTCCAACAAGTCGGACGTCTGGTCTTTCGGTGTCCTGCTTTATGAGATTATGACACATGGAGGCACTCCTTACCCAGGTTGGTGGAATAAAATGTTGCAAAACTATCCTTTAAAGGCATTGCCCCTGTGTCTGTCACAACCCTAATGCTCACATTTGTTGATGCAGCTTAGGGGGGTGCAGCGGGTCTATCTAATGCAAACGTGGCATGAAATTACACAGACCGAATCCGGAATTTAGTCTTAACAAGTATTAACCCCGCAGCCCTACCATTACTAACCTTACAGAACATATATGTTGACTCTCAACACATTCTGCTCATTTTAAGGTTGACAGTGCTTGAATATAATCAAAGATGATGAAATTAAGTAAGAATTTCCCTACAAAGATTAACCATTTTGGGGAACTGAAAGTAAACAACAATTTTTAGCATTTATATTTATATACTTTTGTGGTTTAGCAGTGACGTGTACTGTATAGTTACTGTGTGAATGATGGAAATACGTCTGCAGTACTTGCTTTTGAAAGTTTCACAACCTAATAACAACTAAAGCTTGCAGAAGAGTACATTTAGGAAGCCTCCAGGTGTATCTACAGGTCTTTTAAATGGATATAAATGACCCCCCTCACCATTTCTCCTCTCCCTCAGCCTTTAGCAACCAGGAAGTTTTCGAGCAGGTGTCAAACGGCTACAGGATGTCGGCGCCGTCCAACTGCCCCAACTCGCTCTATGAAATCATGCTGCAATGTTGGAGCTTCGAGCCTGATGACCGGCCGGACTTCAAGACCGTCAAAGCCAAACTGGACAGCAGCTTCTACGAGCTGGAGTGATTCTTCAGGCTTTTGCTTGAAAGGACATTGATTGTGTGTGTGTGTGTGTGTGTGTGTGTGTGTGTGTGTGTGTGTGTGTGTGTGTGTGTGTGTGTGTGTGTGTGTGTGTGTAAACCTACAAAGCCTGATGTATTTTATTCAGTCCACAAGGCCTGCAACTATTAATTATTTCCATCATTGAATAATCTGAAGTTTTTTTCTTTTTTTTAAGAGCTGAAACATTTTCAAAAGAAGAACTCTAGTCATTTTTTAAAGTAAAAATAAAATAAATCTCTTCAGCTTGTACAGTGTGAGCATTTGAAGTTTTATCTAGTTGTATGTAACGATATATTGGAATATCTTTAGGTTATGGTCTACTTGTAGGATAAAAAATACATTACATTATGTTCATTTGGGCTCTAAAGGGACTCTAAACTCAGACTGTGTTGCCAACAGTTTCCATTAATTGGTGCCGGAGGAAATGCAAGTAGAACAAATGTCTTCAACTAATATTTTGAGTCATGACAACCTCAAAAGCAATAAAGAGAAATACACCACAACCTCAAAAGCAGCAGCCTTCAGGAATATAATTTTGCAAGATCAAATGTCTCACTTGTTAAACTCTGTCTGCAATATAAACCTTTGGCCAGCAAGGGGCAGCGCAGTCACATCTGAAGATTGTCTTGCATTCTTTTCTAATAAGTGATGCACAAATGACTCACAATTGCTTTCCTACAGAACAAACCCATCCAGTATTTCAACAGTTTCTCTCAAAAATAACCAAATCTAAGCTGCTATAAACTGTAATTGGATAAGAAGTCACATTAATCTACCTTGCCGTCTTAAAGTCACTTCTTGCATCAGTAACAAATCAGCACTCCTTGAAACAAGCAATGAGACCAACGAGTCATTATTTTATTCAAAAAAGTTGCTTAAAGTTGTGTAATATGATTGTATTTCTTCTTCCTTAATCTTAGGAAGGCTTAGAGAGTTCCTGATCTCCAGGTAAAAATAACTACCAATAATAAACTACTTAATCAACTATATTTGAACATATCTTTGATTTAATGTCCCATTTTGTAACCAGTTCTTTTAAATTGTCATTGAGTGTTTTATCATCTATGTTGCTGATGAAACGCACTGCAACACCTTCACATTATTTTTAGAGTCAGACATGTAACTGATTCACTGCAGCAGCAGAAGGACTGTCTGACTTTGGAGTCTTATCAAACTCCGGCCTAACCAAAACAACTTCTGTGAACGTTTTTCCAGTGAAATCTGATGCCACCACAACGTGACTCACTGCATAGGGTCCTCTGTAGAGGATACCTTTTGTATTGTACCTGTCTTTGTGCCATTTAATATGCAATGACGTTCTGAATCTATAACTAATGTAAAAATAATGACTAAGTATTGAATAGTGTGTGTTTTTTATTGCTCACCTTCAGACTATTAAACAGAAAACATCCAAGGTACACATTTAGGTGTTTCTTTTAAAGGTCCCCTATTATACTGTTTTTCATCAATATATTATAGGTCTCAGATATATACAAAACAGGTGTTTGGCTCCAAACACCAAACAGATCATTGCAGCATCCCATAATCCCCTCTGTCTCAGCCCTGTTTCAAAAGTGCTGATTCTCTGTCTGTTACTTTAGATGAAAATAAGGAGCCCCTCCCCACACCCCTCTGAGAGATATTTGGTTAAAAAGAACACAAAGGTGCTCTAGGAGGAGATTCAGGTGATAAGGTGGGGGGGGGGTTACCTTGGTTGGTGATTGGCTAATGGTTGCACAAGCCAAAACATCGTTATGACATCATAAAGTGGCCAAAATCTGATCAGCTCATTTTCAGACAGGTTTTTATATAAATGGATCAGGACAAAAAGAGAGGGGTCTTTGTTCTTGACACTTTCAGAATCTCTTCACACAGAGGGGACACATGTTGATGTATAAAATACATGAAAAAGTGGATTTTGCATAATAGGTGACCTTTAACTAACTTTGCCAATTTGATTCTGTAGATTTATCCTAAATTGACCAAAAGTTAGTATAAGACAAGACTTATTGACATTTTAAACATAACATTTCAGGGAACTGTTAAGATAATGTACAAAATATTGTGAAACTAAATGGTTATATCCTATTTACCCTTTTCCCCTGTAGTGTGTTGCACAACACGATTGAAGTTTTCTTCTCAAACTCTGAGCCAGAAGTCTCCACTTCAGCAGAACTTACATACTCCTTCCAGTTTCTTTCATATTTATATCCAGGAGGTTATTCAGAGAGGGTGACTCATATATCATTCATAGTCTGATTTATAAATACACGTGTGTGTGTGTGTGTGTGTGTGTGTGTGTGTGTGTGTGTGTGTGTGTGTGTGTGTGTGTGTGTGTGTGTGTGTGTGTGTGTTCGTCAGGTTAACTGAGGTCTCTATGAATAGAGTACGTTCTGAAATAGGGTCAGAGCCTCAGATTCATCTTAGGTGAACTCAAATCGTCAAAGCCTTAATGAGGAAATCGTAATCAACACAATGCATTGCAATAAATGAACCTCTGAAAGAAGCTTTTTGGGGGAATTTCAGGAGCTCAAACTTTCAAACAACAAAGCTGACTAAAAAAACAGCTACAGTCAATTCATGTATTTAAGTGTCTATGATTGTAAAGTGTAATGAAGCACAGAAAAACAGTACTTTCTCAAGATATATAACTTTCATCACAGTTTTTCTTGCATCTGTTTTTAAAATGTTGGTTTCAGAATACAGAATATTTGTCAGGATCAGATCCCATACCCACAAAAAGTCTGATCCCCATTCAGCTTTGTGATCATAAGCTCTGGGAGTGTCCCGCCCCCGAATGGGAAAACTGCCAAGATTCTTTTTTTTCTTTTTTTAATTATCATCCGGTTCCTCCAGTAGTGTTTCCCCTCATCAGACAGCTGCCTTGAACCTGCTCACCCTGAGCGCCTGGCAGGCACCACAGCAGAATGCCATTCAAACAAAAACACACACACACACACACACACACACACACACACACACACACACACACTAAATGTACAGTACATTAAAGCAGATAGTATCAGTTTTAATACTGTCCCAACTTTTTACTACAAGCTGATTCTGAGAATAAAGCACCCTCACTGCAAAAAGTCACTCTGAAGAAAAAGGGTAAACATAACATTCATAAGAACTAACGTTAAAAGTAGCAAAAACATACATGTCTTTATATTTCTGAGTAGATGTATTGATGTTTATACACAATGGGTATTCATGATATCTGGACAATAGGTCCCACTGAATAGTCGTGTGATGTGTGTATGTTCAGATTAGAATCCATTAAAAAAGACTACACTGATTTACTTTGGTGTATGTACTCTCTTTTACCCGTGCTCAGATAACATTGAGCCACAAGAACAGACATTATTTCACCGTGACGACGCGACATGCAGACAGGCGCTGACTGTGAACAAACTGGATCAGCAACACATTTGGGGTCAAGTGTGTTCAACAAAAGATACTTTGTCTCCTCAGATCTCTTCGTGCTGATGAGAGATGATTCTGCATAATTCCGGTTTACAGATTTGACATTTCAATCAGGTTTTTTTATTTTTGGGTTGAATCCTATAATATCTGCATGTGACACTATACCACGGTTTGGTTAAGATCTGCTTATCTTAGTCAATTAAAAACACTTCATAATCGTAATGAAGGCCAGTGCTTACTGTTGTTAGAACATTGCTCAAGCACCCATCTTTACTGTAATATACTTCTCTAGTTTTACCATTTATATGTATCAAAACTGACAGTAATAAGTTACAAACAGGTCACAATTGGTATTCTGATATAAAAAAACAATGTTAGTGTTTCCCCCCCGCTCCTCCGTTTCCAGTAAAAGTTAGTTTCTCCAACTTAAAAAAAATGCTTAAAACTAAACAGAAACACTAAATGGGATCTAGCCTTAGTTTGTATTAAAAGATACAATGTTTGAGATTACTTTGACATCTCTTTCTGAGGAGAAATGAAGAGGAGTTTGTTTACAGTCTCTTCACTCTTTTCCTGCCACTCCAGCTTCCCGTCACCTTTATGCAGAGTGACCTTTGTACAGACTAAACTTCATACAAGGAAATGGCCCAGTGAGGAGAACACAGCGCAGCGGAGTTCTGCCATCGGTGTTATTACTGTAATGCCCATACTGTGTAATGTGAGTGCAGTGCAACAACACATGCACTGTGTGTGTGTTGTTTTGCTGGACCTACATGTTCTGGTTATTAGTATAGGAACATATACAGAGCTCTGCAACTGAAGGAAGCACATAAAGACATGACCAAAAACATAAAGGTGATACATTTATGCGTTTGAGGATGGAGAAATGTAACAAAAATATCAACAAAGTGTGCAATATAAAATGTTTTAGTTTGAGGCTTGGATGTATAAAGAGAACTGGATGCACTGTATGTTGATTGTGTATATATAGGATATACATATTTTATACATATTTGTATTTTTGTATTTGGGATTGTTGGAAACGTTATTTCGATCTCTGTCTGTACACACAAACTGAAAGATTGACATTAAAGCTGACTTTCTATGTATCTATTGAAAGGTGCTCAGTGGTGCATGAAGCCAACATTGCTCTACCGGTCTCGGGTCATTCACAGGAACTAAGGAGGGACATTTGAGGGACTGGATTGGGCTTTTTACAACAATGATTGACATAAACTCTATCCAAGTGTGCATACCGGGAAGTTTAATTACCTCAAAACACATTATCTGCTGATTACATACGTCTCTTTCGAAGTGAAAATCAATTGGCAAAATGTATTTTCGGGCCAAATCCCTGGTTTTGCAATTGCAAATTTGCTTGGAGCCCAGCTTGACTTGGCAGGAAGAGACTGAAAGGATTATTAAGATTTACACAGATGTTACCAATGGGGTTAATCCTCAATATGGACGATGAATGTGTCAGTTTGCATAGGAGGACGTTTTGTAATGTCTTTCTGTCTTCTGGTTAATCTTGTATGACTCATGACTTTAGCTTTTTCTTGTTTGAAAAATAGCAGGCATCTGTTTATTTTTGTTGTTAGTCCGCATTCATTCTTTTTGACAATCCAGGGAGCATTACAAACAAAAACGCAGTAGACGCAAACAATCTCTAAGATTGATTTTTCAAAACCTGGAATAATCCAAAGGCGACTATCTGCATGAAGAGGTACTACAAGGTGGAAGTGAGAAAATATACAAGTCATCGTGATGAGGAGTCGTCTCACAGGGGTTGGATGTTTATCAAGTCTGAGAGAATGAAAGAATGAAAAGGACAGGAAGGACACTAGACCGTTGTTTCCACATGTTGAGAAGAATAGA
>NW_011359463.1:38404-39651 GCF_000735185.1 Notothenia coriiceps
GGGGTTGGATGTTTATCAAGTCTGAGAGAATGAAAGAATGAAAAGGACAGGAAGGACACTAGACCGTTGTTTCCACATGTTGAGAAGAATAGAAGAAGAGACTTTCCAGGATGTAAAATGATCTAACTGTTTCTCTGAAAAACAAACATTTGATGTCGGAACAAACTCGCTCAGAGGACTGCTACTCCTATTTTAGTCAAATTGTTCATCGCCAAGGCCGGATTAGTACCTCCAGGGGCCCCAGGGCACTGAGCACTCATGCCCCCCCCCCCAACCCACGTACCAACAAGTAACACCACGCCTACCCAATCCTACCAACATGACCAATATTTAGAATCTTCAGTCAATCTGGCTTGTGAAATCGCACACCTATTTGTCAAAAGCAGGGACGCAGCCACATAGTTCAACCAAAGTAGGTCTAGCCTTTTGCCCTTTCAGTCAAAAATCACAAGACAAAGATACAATGGATAAGATCTCAAGACAGTGTATGGCTCAAGAAGACCTAGGTAATATCAATCAAAACCTCAGAACAGCACCCCACTTAATGCCAAAATATGACTGGCTGGCTGTACAAGTACACGAGGAGTTTTATTTGTCACAAACACTGAGAGTTACAAAAGTAAAATATGTAGTGAAATTGTGTGGTTGCTCAAGGGTGGGGCTGTGATTCGGCTATACACCACCGCCGCGTAGTAATAAAGTTGAGTGCATACATAGTGAGACCTACAGTACAGAGACCTACAGTAATTTGACCCTATGGAAAAGCTGTGTTATTTATTGCGAAGAGTGAGTGTCATTTAAAACAATGTATGATGAGAGAGGTTGTGCCCAAAGGTAACTGTCCCCAGCGGTCAGTGATCGTGGACAATAAACCCCCAGGGCCCGACTTTCCAACCCTTGGGGACGTGATTGTCGAAGAATAGTGAAGTAAATGACGGTCCTTTGGACTATCTGTATACCTACATCAACCGTTAGTTTCCATTCTGATTTGTTCAACAAATAAAACATAAACCTCTTTACCCTTCAAAGGACGAAATTTATAAAATCGAATTTCAGAGTTATAGAGATAGACTTCGAAAAGAATACTAACGACAAAAAGGTGTCGGGTTGTTGTCAAAAATTTTTTTTTGATAAGCCGTTCTCTTTTTGGGTTTGTACACAGGACAACAGAGTTCTTTTTTTCCACGCTCTTCCTTTGTAGGTACCCTTTGAGTCACCACGACGAGACGTTCCGGCCTAATTGGTAT
>NW_011359463.1:39696-49882 GCF_000735185.1 Notothenia coriiceps
AAATAGTTTTTTTTTTTTTTATCTTGTCACTGAGGGCCCTCTTTGCTCAAGGGCCCCTGGGAACTTTCCCAGGTTGCCCATATGGTTAGCCCGGCCTTGTTCATCGCACTGCTTCCTCAACAGTGATTCATGCTTCAAATCAAAAATGGCATTTCCTGTGATATGATAATAAAAAAAAGAAGAGAAATGGACAAAACCACTTAACGCCTACAGTCTATTAAAACCTCCCAATAAGTGATCTGCCTCAACATCTGGTCTCTACATGTATGTAATGAAATCATTATTTCTCAAAGATTGAAAAAGTAAGTAATGAGAGTAGAACTAGGAGAGGGAGAAGTTGTTCAGCAGTCCAAAGTATTTACAGTAAACTAAAGGATGTTGATGTAATGCCAACAGAATTTAAGAGCATTGCTTCCTACTTTAGAGCCTGGATGTTTCATTAAAACGTGCAACACTCCTACAAGAAGACAAACCACCAGCAAAGAAGAAACACTGAGAAACGCGACAGAGTATAAAAGAAACGTTTTAACACAAGGACAACATAAACAGCTTCACCCTTTGTGGCATCTTTTTATATTTTAAAGCTAAGGGCAGGACGTGTCTAAAGCACCATCAGTGCCATCGTTTAGTGAAGGCACTGTTTCATGTAGTTTATGAACCGTGCACTTTTTATGGTCTCTATGCTTTTATGATTCCTTCCATTACGTTTATAATGCCCATGTATTCATTGATTTATCTTAGAAAGCATGAGCACTTTCTTATCTTCTTCTGTTGTTTGTGTTGTCTTTGTTTGTAACTTATTACAGTGCCTTAGGCTGTGAATTGTTTAAAGATTAATGCAGCTGGGTGTAGCACTTCAGCCAAGAAATATCTTCTCTCCGGGACAATAAAGTAAATATGTGTTCATCTAAAACCTGCTGTAATCTTTATTTATGAAAATATATCTTTGCTCTTACTTAAAAGGTTACCTATTATGCAAAATCCACTTTTTCATGTCTTTTATATATTAACATGTGTCCCCTCTGTGGAAAGAGATCACCTGAATCTCCTCCTAGAGCACCATGGTGTTCTTTTTAACCAAATATCTCTCAGAGGGGCGTTATATTATTTTTCATCTAAAGCAGGGGTGTCAAACTCAAACACACAGTGGGCCAAAATTAAAAAATGGGTACTAGTCGAGGGCCGGACTGGTTCAATGTTTATTGCAAAACTTATTGAAATGAACTTATTGCACATATTAAACCTGGAACTAACAAAGCTTAAATTATTGCCCATAAAAACAACATTAAATAATCAGTTGCGTTCATTTCTTATGGCTCTATCTGCAGCTTTTCCCGAGTCATTTCTTATGATTACATTTTTCAGCTTCAAAAAAGCTATTTCCCTCAAAAGAGAAAAAACAAACATGCCCTGTTGTCGCAAGAGAAAAAGTGCAGAAGGAAACATCCATTTAAACTCAGTTTGCTGCTCTGTGATGCTAGTTCAAGCCAGATACTTGGCATGTCATCTCGGGTGCAAGTTCATCAATGTTTGGGGTCAGGCTCTGAGCTGAGGAAGGTGTGCGTGCAATATACCGGCGGGCCAGATCTAATGGTAATTCGAAATTATCCTGCGGGCCGAAATTAAATCCACCAAGGGCCTAATTTGGCCCCCGGGCCTTGAGTTTGACACATGTGTTGTAAAATAACAGACAGAGAATCAGCACTTTCGAAACAGGGCTGAAACAGAGGGGATTGTGGGATGCTGCAATGAACGATCTATTTGGTGTTTGGAGCCAAACACTTCAGAGACATGTTTTGTATATATCTGAGACCTATGATATATTGATGGAAAACAGATGGGGGACCTTTAAAGCCACACTTAAGGACCAAACTAAAGACACTGCAGAGAGAAGCAGTACGTGACTCAGGAGGAAGGGGGAGGGAGGGAAGAGAAGGGGAGAGGTCTGCCTCCTCAGCAAATAAAGCTTCAGGGGGGTGTGCTGTTTTGCGGAGAGGAGGAGACACTTCACTGTTGAGAAGAAAAGTTAAACAAGGAGCAACTGATTGGTCTCCTGCTCCATCATCCCTCCATCCCTCCATCTATCCCCTCTGTTTTCACTTCTCTTCACATCATTCCTCTGGATTTCTCAAATTCTCAAAGCATTGGATCTAAAAGGGCAGATTACAGCCAACCATTGAGCGAAGGTAAGACTTTTAAAAACTTCTCCAGCTTGTTTACATGCACACTTTTTAACACTGTAGCCGTTCTTTTAATAATCCTGACCTTTGCTATTTTGGTCTCACACGCATTCTGTTGAAGTGAAGTGTTGAACGTTTCTTTAATGCTTTAATAGCTAGTCATTGGACTTGAATCAAGAAGTGCACAGGAAGTGAATGTACAATATGTGTTAGGGTACATTTCGTTTGATATCCTTCCCTGGTGACTAACATGATCTATTTCAGTCAACTCAATATGAAGTTTATTGTGTAGAAAATACACGTTATTTTAGAAGGGGCTCATCATGGACCAAATTCACTATAGTTTAATCTATCATGAATTGTTTAAAATTTTTTACTTTGAATTGATTTAGTTGAAAATGTACACCGTTTTTTGTGTATCATGCTTGTTGCTCTTCAAAGTTAACCACCTTATAATAAACAAATGCATAACACAAACCACAAAAGTAAACGATTTCTGGTTCAATTCATGTCATGGGGTATGACACCATGCTCTCTTTAGAGTTTATCGTTTGCCCTTTGGCTTTTTGGCAGGTAACTATTCTGGAAAACTCTCTGCCCGAGTCCAGCTCGTTCTCCAGCTCTAGTTACACTCTTACTTTATTACACTAAAGGCTGTCCTGAAGTGTGGAGCAACCTGTTTTTATTTTTCTTATACTTCAGAGTCAGTCATGAAGATTCTCTCGAAACATTTCATTTTTCCATCAGGGCACAACACAGGGTCAGACGGGTTGTAAATGTTGACATAAACAGTTCTGCTGTCACCACATCTGAGAACTGCACCGAGCTGCAGGTTTATAGCTCATTTTTATTACCGGACACTGTTAATATGCAACACAAACATTTTCACTTACAGCTGGTTTGTTTATTGACCCATTTTGACAAGTGATTAAAGTATTTTTAAATTCAAAAATAGCCTCTTGGATTAGGATATTTCCTGTTTGGTCCTGTTTTATTTCTTATGAGATCTTAGCTTGGATAACATTTACTGTAGTTAAACTTGCTTTTGTTACAGGTGACAAACTTTAACAGCTACAATAACCTTTTACTGATCTCTTTACTGAATCTTACTTGTTCATTAAAGCTGCAATGATTTTTTGTCTAATCAACAGAAATACTTTTTTGATAATCGATAAAGTAACAGTTTTTCATGAGAAAAGCCAAAAAGGAATTATGTTTTCAGACTCTCACATAATGACATTTCTCAGTTTAACATCAGATTAAACCAAATATTTGTTTGTTTTTTTACTGCCAAAACATGACATCACCTGCATGATGTTGTTTGTAACTATCTTGCCTATTTTGGTCGCAGGTGACAAACATGAACCTACTGTTGTGTATTTAGAGATATTTAGCTGAAAATGTGATTACGTAAAAGAAATTGAGCGTGTAAGTGGACAGAGGAAAGTAGATCACGATACTGAAGTGGTTGAAAACATATCGATCTTGTTTCCCACGATGACACTGGATCACCATTCGAGTCCACAACAACTACCATGAATCCAAGCAGCTGCTGTATTGCACACATTGCCTGCAGGCAGTGCATTTAAAAACTCAACAACAGTTTATAAGAGTATTCCTTCGATATATTGACCATGAGGCTGGTGTCACCTACCAGAGCATTTATCAAAAGCCAATGAGAGACTTTTTGAAATGTGCAGATTTACCAAATTATCTTCATGTCCAACATATAATTACCTTGTTTACTCAGAGAGGACAAAGGCTGTAAAGTGAAGAGTGTTCAAATTTTTATGATTGTATGTACAAACAAAGACATTGTTTTATATAATCCTTCAAAAGGTAGAGTGCAATCTGGGATCACTACTCTGTCTGAGACCTTATCGCCTTGTGCTGACAAGACAACTCTTCTTGGCCTTTTTGTCACGACTCAGGATTAAAAAAGTTGTGTTGTTTTACAGGGTTCAGAGCAAAGTCTGCCTAAATCACCTGAGTCCTTTCCAAACCATTTAAAGCTGCAGGAAGTGAGATTTATTTGTTAAAAGCGTACAAAAGAGTACTGTTTTCCTTCCACATTGTGTTGTATCACTGTATTAATACGTGCATCTAAATAAGACACAAAATAACGTTCTTTAGATAAATTCAGCAATTGTGTTTGGCCCGCTGCTCTCTTTACTCTGGACTGCATTTTCTATGAGTGTTTCATTTCAAAACTTCAATTACCCTATTGATCATTTTCAATTACTTATTTGAGGCCCACTTGATATTTGCTGTAATGTGTAGAACAACCCGTACGAAGAAATGCCAAACTTCATTGCATCTCATCAAAAGGTGTTAGTCTGTGGAATAAATATGAAACTGAAATATTGTACAAGTCTATCTAAACTGAAAGTATTATTTAGGAGCCAAATCATTNATGCCTAGCAGAATATTATAATAGGAGACCTTTAACGCTCCGTTACCTGCGCAGGACAGTCCTTCGAGCGTGCGTGGCCCCGAGGCGTGGTTCTTCTCTCCACGTTCAGCGCCCGCCCCGTCCGCCCCGGGGGCTGAGAGGCCAGAAGGGGGGCAGGAGCCGGGTAGATCCGACTGATGTCCCCAGAACGGGCTAAGATCGCGTGGTGGAGACCGCCGCTGGGAAGCGAGGGCGCGAGAAGAGGAATGCATGAGAAGCAGGAACAGCGCTGCACATATCTGTACAGACCTCACTGATGATATTGGTCTTCCAGTCACACTTCACTCTCCTTTATTCAGACACACAAGAATCAGAGATCAGATGGACCATTAGCGAGTTGCAAGGCCAAGTGTAGTAGTTTTATAACCTCCCTAGAAGATGTCCGTCTGAAAATAAAGGAAAACTCACTAAAGTGGAAGTAAAGTGTGACTGGAAGCACTAAGTCATCAGCGTGCAAGTCAATTCACGCAATCCCTTAATGGGTCCCACAGAGGGGAAATGTACATTGCGTTTACACGCAGAAAAGAGTCCAGCCTTATTGTAACTAAGAAGTCATGGGCACAAAAATAACAATAGCGGGGACTAGAAATAAAATGTTCCACAAAAATGTAACACGCTCCTCAATAGAAATATAAATTAGAATTAAAAAAGTAAAAAATATACATTGTGGAAATACAAATACTACAGCTAGACAAGAATACTATAGGCAGGATATTTATATACTACTATCTTAATTGTGCAAGGCAATGGATTATTAAAATATTCGATTGAATATAAATCTACAAATGTACCGTGTATTTTTTTTTAATTCCATACAAGTCTATCTAAACTGAAAGTATTATTTAGGAGCCAAATCATTAATGGTTATGAACAGGACCTGTAAAATCCCATTTGTTGTTATTTCTTGTAATTGTAAAAGTAATTTCTTTCTGATTGTTTTGTCAAAAAGCAAACAAATTAACAAGACAAACATGTCGTTGATGACGATGACCTAATATTTTATTTATAAGACAAATATATGTTAGAGGGGGTAGGACCGGAAACGTTTTTTTAAGCTTCTTCTTGCCCCTGTTGAACATGACAGAGACTATTTGAGAATTATTATTGTTTGTTTTTTGTTTGTTTTTTGTTATTATTATTTTTTTGTACTTTGTTATAATTATTAATTTGAGTGAGAAAGAAAAAGAAAAAAAAACAGTATATATATATATATATTATTGTTGTATGTTTTTGTTTCTGACATGTTCAATAAACTGAAAAAAAAAGAAAAAAAAAAAGAACTGTATATTTAGCTATTTTGTCATCAAGCAGTTGTGTTTTGGTGGAATAGTCTGTCACAACAAGTACCTATCTGCAAATGTCCACAGAAAAATGTCTCATTAAAATAATCCAGTGAGATTATGTTTAAAATGATGCGGAGGAGGAATGAACTCTCTCTCTACACTAAGAAGAAGGGAAAGTGGATTAGAGACCGAGGTTTAGCTGCCAGGCAGAAAGAGCTTGTATTCAAAAGCTAAAACCATAATAAAGTTTGGTATGTTAAATCAGTTTGTTCCGTGCAGAAAAATAATTCCAAGACTTTGACAACTGATATTATTAATAGTTGGGGCAGTGACACGAGAAGGTAATTATCATCCAAATGTATTGTTGTTATGCATTTGAAATAGTTGGAAAAGGGCAAAGGTTGAGAAAGTATTCAGAGTGTTTACTGAAGAAAAAGTACTGATACGACACTGTTAAAAAAAGTAAAGTAAAAGTTCCCGCATGCAGTGAAAACGTGATTTAAGTAAAAGTGACCTGACCGATTGCCCACAGGTCAGATTCATGTTTAAACCATTTGGATATGTAAATGATGATACAGTAGGAGCTGTGTGTGGGACTGCACTTTAACTGGACGTAGGCCGTGAAAAATAAACTACTGATAATCTCGGGATAGATAAAAGTCTGCTGAGTCACACCAGGAGAACTTCACTTAAATCAGTGCGACCTCCTTCCTTTGTACTAATGCTGTCATTCAGATCTACCTATGCAACACTCAAATAAGAAAATATTCTTAAAACACAGAAAGCTTTGCATGTATTTCTGTAAGAGAGATTTAAGATGGAGAGAGGGAGAGAGGGAGACACATGCTTTTGAGAAAAAGGAAAATCAGACTCTATAAGAGGATGAATCAATAGGGCAGCTGTAACCTTTCCCCTACATCTGACTGACAGAACAGCGTTACATAAGCTGTGTTTAGGTTCCCCTTACACAATCCAGAACATTATAGAAAGCTACTTAAAGAATTTTCTAGTTTTTCCTGGAAATTCTCCCGGAACAACCAGCGTTTTCTTCAGGGGCCTAAAAAGCCTTCTCCCTGTGCCTAGGCATCTAGGATTTGCTTTTTTATTTAACATTCAAATACGTTTTTCATACAATTCTTTGGGAATAACTCCATGCATAGGTTGTGTGTGTGTGTGTGTGTGTGTGTGTGTGTGTGTGTGTGTGTGTGTGTGTGTGTGTGTGTGTGTGTGTGTGTGTGTGTGTGTGTGTGTGTGTGTGTACCAAGCGCTTGCTGCTAGTACAAAGTGAGCATTCAAGAGGCCATAATGCTCACTTCAGGTTCATATTTGTATTTTGTGGCTCCACTGTGAAATGTTTACATGCTTTAATGTTCAAAAAGTGCTTTTAATAGAGCCCCTTTAATATTATAGTTGTCAAGGTAACAGTGTGATGTGTGTACATTTTATTAGTGAAATTGAAGACTCAAGTCCAATTCAGCTCAAGCTCAGTTAAAGTGGACTGATACATTCCAGCTGACAGCTGATGCTTGAGGGCAAACAGGTCAAATGTGTTTGCAGCACAAACAGAAAGCAGCATCTCTGAACCCTCCAGCTAATCTTATCAGGAACAAATAAACCAAAACAAATATTTTTGAGAGTCTCTTTCACCAGAAAAATAAACTTTTGTCCAAAGACAACAGGGCTGAGCTAACAGCCGGACTGAACCAGAACAGAAGAGACGTTAAACAAATGTAAAAATAGATTGATGGTTGTTGGTTTTTACTTCCGGAAAGTTACATTTTAATCCTATGTTAAGAACTCGTTACCAAGGCAGCATCCGGCAGTGGCTCAGTCAGTAGGGGCTTGGAGTGGACAGTAGGGTCGCCGGTCAAGGTCCCAAATACTGCAAAAAGGGAGTGTTGGGACTACTACTTGCGAGACGGCTCGCCAGTTCACCCTCCCTGGCCTCGGCCGGGTGCCCCTTGAGCAAGGCACCGGACACCCCCCCCAAACTCCCATTGCTCCCCGGGGCTTCTATTTCTATTTATAACACTGCCAACATCCTTGCAAGAATCCATCCATACTGTTCATTACTGATCCACTGAAAAAGCAGCCTGATTCCTCGAACCAAATAAAGAATATCGATAAACCTATTTTTATCAATAAAAATGTTAATAGAGTTCTGAGTGGTATTTCAAAGTCAATAAGCTACCTACATGTAGATTATAATACGTTATAATAATAGCTATACTAGTCAAACAGAGAGCAGCTTCAGTTAGGAAATTCAACAAAGCATGTCTGCTTGGTGATCAGATTACCTAACCGTTATCATAAGAGTTAAAATGCAAGTTTATTAATAAAATAGTGAACTAAGGTAACAACGGCCCAGACTAAAACCAGGGAACAAACTTCTTTATTTAGCAAAATCCTTATTTAAGACAGTAGATTTCTAAACTATAAACAACATTAAAAACGAAAATGTGGTCTTTGTGATAACAAAAGCCATGTAATCATAGCCGTTGGAAAACATGTAACTGATGGGCCACGAAATTGCAAATGGGAAAACTTTTACGAAACAAAATATTACAAGAACAAATTAAAATATAATTTATCTGGGTCCGGGCTATGTGGAACTGGAAACTGCAGGGTTTATGCAGAGAGAGTCGCTTTTTTAATCCTGCTTGCTTTCCTTGAAAAAGATCGATATTAATACAGTACAAGGTGACAGGCCAACAAAAACCACAGGACCATTCTAATAATAAGCCAGGCATCGGGGCTCCAGTGAAAGGGGTAAACAAAACTGTCCCTGAGCCGTCAGCCGTGGAATACCGCGTTTCCTCTGTTGCCGTGGGATAATTTGAACTCGGCAGCTGAGATACTTTACTTCGTTCTTGCACCACGTTCTTGTCTGGGTTAGAGTCTCGCGTTGGGCGCACCTCTCTTTTCTTCCCCGTCCTGGGCCAATCAGGGCTCATGAACTGTCTGCTAAAACGTCATGTTCTAAAAGGCCAGAATCCGCAGGCGCCAGTAAGAGTCCACATCTATACATAAGGAAGCCGTGTCAGCAGTACAGACTAAAGTATACTTGTCATTAAGAATCAGGATGTGGGCACAATGAAAATCACGTAGGCCCCCTTACTCTACACCACAAACAAAGATGAAAGAACCACAAAAGATAACATATTAATTCGTGCAAATAAGCTAGAAATCCAAGCGTAAACATTTAAAAACATCACCACTGAAAGTATTTTTGGTGCTTTAACACCAAAGAATCAAAGGTTTATCAAAAACGCACCCAGGAATTAGGATAAGGTGCATATAAAGAAAATATCTCCTAATCGATAGCATACTCGAACAAAGCTTTGCCTCCTTCTTTCTGTTTCTTAAACTGTTTTTATACCCTGAGATAATCTTCAAAACAATATTTGATAATTTTTGTTCATTACCAACCTACAATGTCTAAGGTATATGAAAACATACACAGTAAAGAAAGAACTACTTTAGAGCAACTGCAGCTGAACATCAGGTCAAACGTTACAGTGGGAGATATCGGGGTATCTTTGCAGGGTTTGACAACTGGAAGTCTTAACCTCCTCCTGCCAAAGCCGTCTGTCTCTCTAACGCTTTTGACCCTTTAGGGTCAGTGACTCCACCACTCCGACAAGCCATGGAGCCGAGCGTCAACTCTCAAGCCTGTCTGCTCCGCCCCGCAAACCAACTCCTCTACACCGAATATGACACACACACCACACACAGAACACACCACACACGAAAACCACCACACACACACACACACAAACACACCACAGCACACAACACACACAAACACACACACACAACCACACACCACACGCTCAGCCACACACACACATCCACAGCAAAAGCTTTAAATACGAAATTCTCAAAGTAACAGAACCGTAAAATTGTCGCCGTTTAGACTAAAAATGGGCAACCAGCTCGGCACACTGATATGTAATACGACAATACATCATATGGGTACTTCCAACTCAACATGTCTCAATAAAGAGGACACAACACAATTTGAAAGCCTGAAGGCAGGAAAGGTAAACCAAAGTCAGTGTGGTAAGGTGTTTTGTGTGGCCAACGTGTTCCTTAAATGCTTGGCAAGGTAGCGATCCCAACAAGACTGCCCCTCTGAACCTTTGACCCTGGCTTTCGTAACACTGCTCTCAGCGTTCCGTCCGAGAAGTGAAAATAACCAATTCCTGTTTTAGATCTTCTCCACGTAGATACGAAAGGGCTTTTTGGCGACGGAGTATGGCAACCATTAG
>NW_011359463.1:49927-53000 GCF_000735185.1 Notothenia coriiceps
TAAACTAGGGACAGCACTGGTAAAGCCAATAATCACCAATATATAAAAGTTCTTATTAGCGGCTCACATATTTGAATTGCAGATTTGGCACACACATCGAATTCTTTGAGGTGAATACAATGGAAGCTTCAGTCGAAAACGACTCTGTGTTGAGCACACCGTACATAATCAACAGTAAGACCTATAGGCGAAAATTCAAGGAAATATTAGTCTCGTGGATTCGCTAGTTAGTACATGTACGCACCTTGCCTTTAATCATAGCGCTTAATACACCTATTCCTCGACATGTGTTTTATACAACGTGAGTCAGTTCTCCTGCGATACAACTCTGTTTTATCTCCATAACAAGAATAATTAAGTCCGGATTGATCGTGTCAACAGTCAGGTGTACACTGCAATACGACTTCTCACACAAACAACCATAAAAACCACATCTATATAACTAAGTATAAACAAAAATCTATAAAGAAATTCACTTATATCAAACTTGAATAAATGTACTACAGAAAGATTACACAAGAATAGCAAAAATCTATGATTCACATAAAGAATTTAAGCCATTGTAGATTTCAAGATCATGGTTACAATAAATTGAGCGAAAAACAACACACGGTAGCAAAAACAAGACCTTATGCGAGCCTGATCGCCACACACACAAAAAAAACCAAACTCTAACTTCCCCTATCATCGTCTTATCACTATTCTATATCAAAAACAGGGTTTCACCCCAGCATATATGACAGTCATGGATCTATTAACTATCTCTAGCTCTTATTACTAATTGTTATTTCATAGGGCACAATCTCTTAACAACTCTATTGTTTCAAACACCACGCAACTGAACAGTGTCACTTCTATCTACCTCAGATATTAGCCTGCAATCAACGATTATTAATTACAGCATTAGACTAGATGAAGCCAGAAGTTCTAAGCTGTCAGAACGATACAGGAACATTGAGAGATATATCAAAGGTTGCAGGTCATTTTCACAGTACCTATCTGGCTACACATCCATTTAGCCAGTGTCCTCCGGTTATAATCATCATCAAACCTTTACCATTATAAGATGTGTCATCAGTCAGTAACTGCCCAGGTAGTAATACACCACAAACGCTATTATCTCAATTATTGGAGTCAGAAAGTCCCATGTTGAGTGTCTTATATATCTTATCCAAGGAAAGTCTGCTTTTTAGTAAGAAGGAGATCAAGATTATATGACATGCTATTTTACAATCAACTGATACACACACATGACCACATTACATTATTTCTATATCATTCCCCTTGTGTTGAACGCAGGTCTGCTTCTAAGGTCTTGTTCATAATTCAAACAGAAGACATAATGAAAAACCTCATTCGAAATAGAGAGATAATTATTCATAATCATCTAAAATTGTATCTATAAAAAATGAAAAAAATGGTTTAAAATGTTCAACAGTTGGTTAAATAGCAACTGAGACAAACTACTATTATTTCTGCCATTGAATAATACAATTAAATGTAAGTCCAGGGCTTTCACTTTTCTTTAGAAATCGTCATGCAGGATGAAGGAAAGATGTTAACGAGAGTTCATAACAAACCTTAGGAAAGACACTGACAAGAGACAAGTCACAAAAAGGTTTTCCCTTTCTAAAAAAGATCTTAAACAGCTGGGCTTTGTGGTTTTTATCACTGTGACAGAGCAATAGGAATGACCCTGAAAAACTGCAGAGAAAAATATTCTGTTCAGCTTTTATAAACTGCTGTAACAAGCGTTAATATCATCATGATACTTTTCCAGTCGTATTAAACAACATCCTATAAATTGTATGCCTTAGGCCCCTCAATTAAAACGAAGACAGACTTTTATTCTAGATTTTACATTTTGCATGGAACAAAAACTCTCCCAATAAGATACAATATTTGTAGTTCCAGCAGAGACTACTCACGTGTTTCTTAATATGTTTATAGAAGCAGCATATAGTTTGAGTTTGGCGTCCTAGCCTCGGCCATCATCCACATAATTTTACAAAGAACATTGAAGTGATGATTAGATAACTATCCCCCGAGCCTACAGGTGGAAGCTGGTGGAAGCTGGGTGGTGGGGGGGCAGCAAGCAGCAGCAACATGAAACACAGCAGCAGGAACATGAACGCAGCAATAGCAAGTGAACAACAGCAAGTGGCAGCAAGCAGCAACAGCGAGGCAGAGCAGGAAGACCTGGCAGCCTTTAGATAGAGCGGCATGTTTAGGAGAATGGTGTTTTGGTTGTTGTACGAGGACGAGGTGGCGTCACGTGTTAATGTATCATTGGTGCTCAAGTTGACCTGCCTGAACTAGCTCGCAGGCTTCGCCCATTTGTTTTATAACCCCAACTCTATCTAAAATCCTTGCAGGAATTCCCCAGGGGGAATTGGCCACCAATGGATTTTGTGTCACATTGTCTGGGCTCTTCTTTTTCTCGTCACTTTTCCCAACTCTAAACCAACCAGCCCTGGCTGCCGGGGCGTCAAATAGAAGTAAACAAGCACCCTCTTTGGTTTAAAGACTGAAAGGAAATGGAGAAATCAGGATGCCCTAAGCTTCTCCAATCATCAGGCACTGCTGGGCTGTGTCTTAATGGACAAACATCAGACAAAGACTGGAACCGATTTCCGCAGTAAAAAGACCAACTTAATTGTCACCTGTGGCAACTTTCGAGTAGGCTAAGATGATTTAAAAAGTGCTAATTGTCATGAAAAAGTTTGGATTTTGGCGAAGTCGATTTATTCTTTGAAGCCCGACCTTGGCAGCCTCTTTTCAAGGAGCAATGTGGTTAAGATTGTCCAGCAAATGTGACCAGTGATGTGAAAACTGGTCCCTAAAAACTGAGGCCTCAAGCAAAAGTTGATGTGGCAGGTACTGAAGATACCTAAAAAGTATGTTAGCGAATACCTTGGCCGATACAAGAACATATAAGAAATCTGCCTTTTTTAGATGGTGTTATTTTCTAATATAAAAATAAGGACAAGCCAGTTGTTCATTTCTAATATTTGAAGTATCTAAAGTACAGAAGAAAAAGCCAGTATTTGACCTTTTATTTTGGTATCAGTAA
>NW_011359463.1:53029-63640 GCF_000735185.1 Notothenia coriiceps
AAAAGTGAAGCTTAACTTTTTTTTCCCCACAGAAAGCAGTTATTCATGTTTAATGTGAAAGTTCTTGTTTTTACTGTGAAGAAATAAGCAGGTTTCCTCTTGCTCAGCAACAGCAGTAACAGTTCCCTTGAATTTCTACTCTGATCAGCAAATTGTTGACAGTGACAGGAAATATTTCATGTTCAGCTTCATTAATGTGATTTTTTTTACAGAATACAGTTGAGTAACTAAGAACATCAAGTTAAGCAACAGTTCCTTTTGGGATTCAACGTCCCCCTACATCAAATCAAGATCAGACTTGAACCTAAGCCCTTTAAAGTTGTCGACATCCCTAGCCCTGTATGCAGGAAACTGAAAGAAAAATGTATGATATGAAACCGTTCATGTATGATAATGCAGTAAAATCAGTTATGAACTTTCTGTGAAATCATTGACGAATGATGGAGACATTCACAAAGTAGAAATACTAAATACTGTTCAAAATGTTGTTTTTCTCGTTTTTGTATTATTGGAATTAATATGGTTTTTGACTGTGGGTTCGAAACAACACATAATTCCAACTTTTTCTATAATAATAAACAACAATCAATTCATCATGAAATACCAAACTCAAAATAAGAATAATCATTCAATGCAGCTTTATTCATACACTGATTTGAACTATAGGCCTACTGTAAAGTACACAGGATGTAAAGGAAAGGTTGTGTAAGAGAGCCACTCAGAAGAGTCTGGCAACAAGTGGAGATCCACAAAGAGAGGACAGAAAATCTCCTCCTTCACTTCCACTTTTCAACGACCCACCGAGCACCCGCTGACCTGGAAAAAGTGCAGCGTTTGAGGACGAGCGGCCGCTTCGCTCTTCAAATGAGCCACAGAACAAACCTTCTGTTCAGCTTTTCCACACTGTCATTCAGAGGGGCCACTCGGCAGCATTGTTTGTCTTTCCTCTGTTTCATAGAGACACACAGGGAGACCGGAGAGTGAATAGGGAACAGTGGGGCTTAAACAAACCCATTTTACAGTCAGATGGGGAAATCGTTGTGTCAGGATTTGTGCTGCACTAATGTCAGCAGGGAGATGTTTCTCCGCATGTCAGGATAACTTTAATAAGTACAGAGATAAAGGGAGGCTGTGGAGTTGTCATTTTGGGTTGGTTTGTGTTTGCTTTCTGCCTTGCCATTTCCCCTAATTAGCCCTAATGAGAGCATGGAGCAGGTGGGTCTTATGCCAAAAGAGTGAGAGGCATACATCTAATGTTAAAGCTCACCTAAAACTAGACAACCAAAAAAGAGAACATTTAATGAACAAAAATGTAACTCTCAAACATGAGTTTTCTCATCTTTCCACTAAATCAACAGCTGGAAATAACCATAATGTTCATGCCAAATGACAGCGAGAAATAATCATACTTTTTAGATAAATACAATTAGAAACACTACAAATAAACTATGCAAAACCCTGCATTCAAAATCTAACTTCAAACAAAAACAGAACATAAAAGTACATTGTGTACTAATGAAAATCTATAATAATACATCATAATGTATTTATCTTGATCTGCAAAGTATCTAATGTAGTGGAGAAAAAAAGTGGTTCAAATTGGCTTCCAAAGTAAAGTAGAAGTAAAAAGTATCATGAAATGAAGGTACTGAATTGAAGGACGGCAGGCAGATTGGTTGATCATGTGGAAAATGAAGGTGGCTGTTACTTGTAGCCCTATTTGAAATTTATATTAAAATGAAATGTTTTAGCTCTATGAAACCTGATGTAGCCTACTTATATGATTCTGTTTTCTTCAAGTTTGTATTTTGTTGGTCGAACGTACTTATTGCTTTGGATAAAAGCGTCAGCTAAATGCAATGTAATAAAAATGACAAGGCTAAGGCTGTAATGCTAACTAACGTGCTAGCTACTAGCTAGGTAGCTAACTTGATCCAGCCACTCCTGGTCCTACTCCTTTCATCAGACGGGAAGCGAAAGAACGAGCAAGACCCATTGCTGGTATGATTACAACCTGGTACAAAGCACACAGGCATCTTGTTAAAGTTATCTTATCTTAGCTATCTCTTATATTTAGTGGAGGAAAACAATTATGCCATCAGTTATGACATCACTTGCGCGACTCTGGGATTTGTAGTCTTTCTTCAGAGCTCTCAAGTCTCGCATTTCACTCCATTCACACGCTCACACGCCACACCTTGTATTTCTCACGCAGAGATTTCTTTCCAGGGTATCACCAAGTCGCGCCGCAATCTTGTAAACAAACTAGGTTTGTTTGAGACGCGTGCACTCCACTAGCACCCCCCCCCCCACCCCCGTTGACATTCGCGATACAGAGGGCTTCATAGTGGAGTGCACGCGTCTCAAACAAACCTAGTTTGTTTACAAGATTGCGGNTCAGTTGTCGTGGCCGAGTGGTTAAGGCGATGGACTAGAAATCCATTGGGGTCTCCCCGCGCAGGTTCGAATCCTGCCGACAACGAACATCGTTTTGGCTTTACTTTGACCAGATACTGTTAGGTCGATGTGTTGCAAATCATTTCTACAATACAAAAAGACAGATAAGTATGATTTCATAGTGTAGAAGTGAAAATCAACAAATGTAAATTTTACGTTTTGTTTGGTTATTGGGTACAGATAACCGATATTCATATTGTAAATATTTCGCATGTTAGTGGGTGCCTGAAACCTGTTATCTATTATTTTATGTGCTGAAACTTGAAACTGACAAAAGATGATTGTAAACATGAATTTGCAAACAACATGACACGTGTATGCGTCCTTCAATCTGCTGTATTACATTTTAAATTAGATGTATTTCGTAGATTTTACCACCAGAGGGAGCTCTTATTACGGTGTGTGTTTTCTCTGGGT
This sequence comes from Notothenia coriiceps, assembly GCF_000735185.1. Classification (NCBI taxonomy): domain Eukaryota; kingdom Metazoa; phylum Chordata; class Actinopteri; order Perciformes; family Nototheniidae; genus Notothenia; species Notothenia coriiceps. The sequence goes on from NW_011359463.1 coordinate 55,904, forward strand.
CATGCTCACTGTGGTTTGGGATATACTACTATACTACTCGGTGACAGTATCAGTCACACTTTAATTAAAAGTCACTGAAATGAATCTTCTTTTTGGTCTTTACCCTATAACCCCTATCCTTTAACAAAAACAACAAACACTCCAATGAGGTATGCTACAAATATTATAAAAATAAAGGCTACAAATATTATAAAATAGACCTTTATTAATCCCCACAGGAAAATGCAAGTATCATTTTTTAAAGTGAGTAAAGAGATTAAATACAAATGAGCCTATTGAGGAAATAAATAAGTACAGTAAAATTGAAAAAATAAAGAAAACCATAAATGACGAAGTAAGCCACATAAAGTAACGATACGATTAAAATGATTAGTACTGAATATTTGTACCAAGTTCAGTACAGTAATTAATTTAACATTCTGTTTTTAACTCATATTAATATATTTTACATGTATATAGCTTACTTATTACTGCACATTGCTCACTTGCAACTATTTTGTTCAATTTCTGGTCTGTTCTACTCTACTTACTTCTACTATATTTCATTTATTCATTATTTGTTATTTATACTTATGTTGCATTGTTGAAGGATCCTAGGTCTTAAGACGTGCATGTCAATATCTACACTGTAGCTACTGTGAATATGACAATATAAAGCCTTTGAATCTTTAATATACCTGAGTAAATGAACCCTATATTCCACCACTGTGGCTTTTTTTGTTGTAATATAAAATACTTTGAATTGTTGTGTTTAAAAGTTTCTACAGTATTGAGTATAGCGTGGATGTACACCACATGTACACTTCGTGGTGCAATCCCTGCGCAACAGATGGGCAGTTATTGAACACGCCTCGCCCCCTGCATGATGTGACGTCACCCTCCGGCTCTCTATAAAAGCATGAGATGACCGTTTATGCCAACAACAATCCGTTGATCTCTGCTCGGACCTTGGAGGGTTACATTTAACCAACACTTATTTTCAAATGGGCCTCGTCGCCTAGCGTTTACTCCCCCAGCCTTGCCGACTGAGTTGAATTGGGTGCTACTGAACATCAAGAACGTTTGGGTTCCTAAAAAGGTGAGGGTTTCCCCGGTTATAAAATGGTGGTAACACTGTTTTTGGTGGTGGGCGAGCTAGCGATTCTAGGCTAGTTTGTTATGATCTGTTGCAGAATCTCTGCTTTGTTAAAAAAAAAAATATATATATATATATATATATATGTTATGTATGTAGTATTTACTCGTTGTATTCGTATTTTTGTCATTCATAGCATACTAAAAGTCCTATTACTGATGTTGCCGTCGTGTCGACCCTCAGTTTGAATGTCAACATCACTGTTATGATTTGGTTTTTGTCTTCGTATCGAGACAAAATGTCCTCAGTGTGAAAGAAAAGGGGCCATCTGTTTTTGCTTTGTTCATTTACACTCTTCAAGACAGACTTTACTAAGCACTCATATTCTCTGCTTTTATACGTAAAAAGGTCGGTTTTCTGCATTGACAGTTTAATGTAAACAAGACCCCTGCAAAACATGAGCTGTCGTCATTGTAGTGTAGGTGTGAACGTGATGTTCTAGCGAGGAAGAAACAAATAATTCTGTGTGTATATATATAAACGATGTACAATGTCCTTCAGACATGAGCAGTTAGTGTGCATTTTGTTTTAATGTGTGTGGATGTTACTGTTTGGAGCCTCAGGTTTGTTTGTTTGTTTGTTTTTACATCCATCACAGCTGGACTCCAGGATGTTATTCTCTTTTTTATGGGTTACATGTTCCTTTGTGTCAGCGCTGCAGGGATTAACGCCAGTAGATTAAGTGTTTGACGATTGACTAATATCCAAAATGCTATTTTGATATTATATGTTGAAGTAATTTATCAAGCAAAACAGCCAAACATGTGCCTGTTTATGTAGTCCCTTTACCTTAAACACACACACACAGTTTATTACATTAGAAGAGATTAAAATAAAGAAAAATACACAGTTTTTATATGTATCACAATTCTTATGGATTGTGTTCAATTGGATGGACAGAACAAGACATTGGAATAATTAAAAAGGCATTTTTCTGATTCATCATTTTCCAGCAGTTTATAGACTTAACAATTACTCAATTCATTAAGGAAGGGATAGACACAAAACAACAACGTTAAGTTAAGCCCTTATTTTTACAACTGGTTAATTATGATTAGACAAGATAATGACATATAGCTTAATAATAATAATTAGTTGCATCCCATGTAGTGATTTGAAACCATCATTCTTCCTGTTTTGAACCTCTGGCTGTGGGTATTCTTCCATGTATTGCTGTCTGGTGTTGATCATACTGTTTGTCCTCCCCAGGTTTCCATCCAGCACAGCGTACAGCGACCAACTACAGTAGAATGGCATCTATTCCAGCAGGCGGTTCTCTCGTGGCCACCACTGATTACTATCGAAGTGAGTCTCTCCATTTTGTATTCCCTTATCACACCAATGCAGATGTTCACAACTGACTCCCTCCTCCTGTCTGGTGACTAACTATGAGTCTGCCTTCCCTAAGATCGACTTTATATTCCTACTAGCTTCCGCTCTTTAAAGGGTTAACATTTGAGATGTAATGAGTCACCTTGGGTTTCTCTTTTTAAAAGATGACTAGTATATTCGGGCCGATAATCTGGTTCTCTGAGTAACGTTTTTAATACTTGTAGCATTAGTGTCATAATGATTGTTTGTACGCACGTTTGAACATGCGCTAAGAGTAGCTAATAGGTTATCCTTGCCAGTGAAATAAAGTCCCACCCTGCGTGGGTTTAGTAATGATCCGTTCAAGCTTGAATGTAAAACCAGATATATTTTGATTAGTGCTTCAAGGGGAAGTTGCAGTTGGTTTTTTATTTCAAGGTTACACCCCTCCTGTGTCTCCCAATGTCTTGGATAGCTTCTTGAGATCACATATTTTTCTTCAGAATATGGGATGGTGGTGGCCTCTATAAATGGGTTTGGTTTAGGTGCCAAATAGACTTGTAAGCTGTCTTAGTAAATCAAATCAAAAGCTTACATTACAACCATAGAGTGGCCCCTCGGGTTGCGGTTATACGACGAGAGGATTTTTAATTTTCGTGTCCATGTGAACGCCCCCACCACTCTTAAGGGAGCGGCTAGATATTATGCAAGTACATTACGTTTTCCCTCTGGGTCAAAAGAAGTAACCGTCCATTGCAATCCTTGGATAATGAATTTGGAATTATTTAACCTTCTTTAGTTTGGTTGACTCCCTGTGATTAAGCTAAACTCTATTTTTCTCTCCTCTTTCAGGGCGAATCGGCTCTACATCCAGTAGCAGCTCTTGTGGCAGTTCGGAGTACAGTGGAGAGGTCATCCCTCACCATCCAGGTGTGTGTTACTCTCCATGAACATGTCTTAGTATCAACGCTAGGGAAACCGCTTTCCCTGCATAACTTAGGGTGCGTCAGTGTGGAAACAGAATTTGGACCCCTGAGAAGTTAAAACTCAGTCCTTTAAAAAAAAATGATTTACATTTTCAAAGAACATTCTTCACAAGCTGATTTAAATAATGTATGCGACTGTCTTTTCACATAACTGGTTTATTAACAGTAAACCAACACAACAATCATTGGTTAAATATACTCTGAATCAACATACAGCTGCTACAAAAGAATTTCACAGTTTGTAGTAATGAAGTCAGGAAATTATGCAACATATCCCACATGCACTCCTAAAAAAGAGTGATGCACTTTAACGGCTGTGGTTTTGGAAAGAACAGCTTGACGTGTGTCTCTGTTTAGGATCCAGATGTGTCAGAGCGAATATCTATCTGCAGTTAGAGCAACAATCTTAACTTAAACTATAGTGACAATACTCAATCCACATCACACTGCTTACCCTTCAGGTAACATGGCAGGCAGGGCATGTCTCAAAGCATTGCTGAGGTTGAGTCAGCTGTTGCTCAGGGCACACAGAGCTATTGTTGAGTCATCGTGCATAAACTAGTTCAGGTTTGATCTGGCTTTGTCTAATTTAGCAGCAAGTCGTTTTCACTAAGGGATTAGAAACCCTGCATCTCCCATTTCCCATTGGTTCTAGATAGGATTCAGATGTCAGTATTAATAAAATAACTCTGCACCAGGCACGTTTTCTTTCGTCCCCTTATACACCATTATAACCCTCAGCATCAGTTCATATCTTCATCTCTAATTCTGGATCAGTGTCTCAGTGTAGCTTGAGGTAAAAACCAGCTGCTCTGACCGAGAAGTGCTGGCTCATGGTTTTCAGTTGCCATGCCTGATTTAATAGCTATGTCAGCTTTTTAATGGTGTCAGGGAATATTTTTACACAGCGACATGCAGTGCAAATTAAAGTAGGTTAAAGGGGAAATATGTGTGTCTGTGTGTATATGGAGGGTGGAGTGCACAAACTCCTGCTTGTTTAGTACGTTTTACAAACTGTTTTTTTCCTTAGCTGTGAAATCATAGCTCTATTGGTAATACATCTTTAAAACATAGTTAAAGATGTATTTTAGATTGCTTAGTAGTTTACACGTGCTACTTGATTAGAGGATTTACCTGGTTTGCTTGGTATAATTAGGAAGTCAGTATTTGTCCTTAAGTGACACCACTTTGAGAATTTGACCTAGAAGTTCATTATGACACACAGCAGTTGTAGTATAACTTTAACTGCCTGTGTGCAAATTCAGCTGTTCAGTCACTACCCAAGGTGTCGCAGTCTGTCACAGAGCCAAACCCGAGGGCTGACAGGGGGAAACCCGAGTCATGGCTCACTCAGTGTAGCTGATGAAACACACTCAACTCAAACACACACAGTAGTCTACATTCTTACGCTTAATAAGTTAAAGGGCACCTATTATTGAAAATCCAATTTTTCATATATTTTATACATAAACACGTGTCCCCTCTGCATTAAACGATTCTGAAAGTTTCATGAACAAAGACCCCCTCACTTTTTGTCCTGATCCATTTATATAAAAACCTGTCTGAAAATGAGCTGATCAGATTTTGGCCACTTTATGATGTCATAATGATTTTTTTGACTTGTGTAACCATTAGCCAATCAGCAACCAAGGTAGCCCCCCCCATCACCTTGTCACCTGAATCTCCTCCTAGATTACCATTGTGTTCTTTTTAACCAAATATCTCTCATAGGGGCGTGGGGGGAGGGTTTCCTTATTTTCATCTAAAATAACAGACAGAGAATCAGCACTTTTGAAACAGGGCTGAAACAGAGGGGATCATGGGATGCTGCAATGATCTGTTTGGTGTTTGGAGCCAAACCCTTCAGAGACATGTTTTGTAAATATCTGAGAGCTATAATATATTGATGAAAAACAGTATAATAGGGACCTTTTTTAAGTCTTTCTCATTAAGTGGCAACAATTTCTAGTACAGCTCATAATGAAGACTTTGTTCAATGTACAGTAGATACTTTGTTCCCTGTATAAACCTGTATCTTTATTATCGGCCTCCACAGGACTCCCTAAGCAGGACTCTGGCCATTGGTGGTCCAGTTTCTTCTTTGGGAAACCGCCAGGGATGACTCCACTGACTGAGGAGGCACAGCAGAAGTAAGTATGCGCACACTCACTGCTGACTCATCTCCTAATGCTGCCATTGCTCCTTAGGCTTATTTTAATCCTGATCATTCTCTGTACACTCACTAAAAATGCAAAGCTGCTGTTTTTTTTTTTAAACCTTTGTCGAGCTTCAATTTAGAGCTGCAGATGAGTCCAAGACAGATTTGTACATTTTGTAAAATAAAGCTACCAAAAAACCTGACATGATATTTGCAGTGGGTTTTCGCAATCCAATACCGAAAGTGGCGGATTGGTAGAACCTGGCAGTAAAGCAGAGCTTTGCGCTGTATTCAGCTTTTACTTTATACATGACATAGCAAATATACCTGTCCTGGCTGGCAGTTGGAAATGGCTACAGGCTGAGACCGGTCCCTGTGTAAACAAATCACTCCTTAGCTGTCTGACACAGTCACACCCTTTCTATTATACTGAATCAAGAATAGCGTTTCACAATATCTCCATCTCTCTTTGTCTCTCAGGGCGAGGGTCCAAGGTGCAGTGACCAATGGTCAGATCACCTGCGTTGCCAGGGAGATGGTGATGCAACGGCAGGTGAGTGAGCGCAGCGACGCAGGAACCTCCTCCTGATCCTGCAGCTCACTCTGATCCACGATGGGGGGGGGGGGGGAAATCGGACCAATGACCAACGCTAGGTGACGGAAGGATGTTCCACAACATTATTAGTTATTTTCTGTTATTATAATTCATTGTAGACATAGGCTGCTTCTGTTTCTGTAACCGTGTGATTTTTGTATTGATAACCAAGGAAAAAGCTGAATTGAAAAGAATAAAAAAACTAAAAAAACAAGACGATGATAACTGATAAGCTCCTTTTGTGTTTTTTTTACATTTGTACTGTGTTTGTAATACTGTGTTGCATATACACACTGTGTGGTGCATACACATCACTTGCCTTTGTTAAACATTTTACACTTTTGTCACCCTGTGATTGCAAATGCAATAAAGTATACTCTTGCAGCCTAATGTTCTGTGTTGGATTCACGTCTCTGTTCTTTCACACACACAACAACAAAGCAGACGTTTTTAGCACAAACCTCTTTCTCTGACCTTTTTAAGAACATGATTTGAACTCTGTTCATACCTAAATATAATAAGTGGTGTCCACGTAGCTGTTGGTTGAAATGGCCTGATAAGGACCAGTATGTAGAAGAGTCAGTGTTTGGCAGGTAGTGGTTCACTTGTACTCGATACAGAGCTATTCCAGGAACAAAGTAAACACACAGAGAGAACAGACTGGTGCTCGCAGTGAACCCAGAGGCTGGGGTTGTGTAACTTTTTGTTCGGTGCCTAAACACACACCACATCTGGAAACTGAGTCCAGCAGCCTCTGGATGAAAAAACAAAACATTCCGGCACATACCGGTTTCAACTTCTGGGGTCTTGCTCCTGTTGGCTTACACTTTCAGATGCGGTTTGCTTCGCAAATGTCTCTCATCCTTGTTTATTTTTTTAGACATCTAGGGAATCTTATGTTTAGGAAATACATGACTGATGTTAATGTTGGAATGACTACATTCACTCTCCAAATAACAAAACAGTCAGTATTTCTTATAAAACATACCTGAAATAAAGGATTAAAATAGTATACATTTGAAAGTATTATATTATTTGATTTTTAATGATGAATGCATTCATGTGTTAATCTCTTTCATGCTGAAGAGTTAGTAACGTTTGCAATCATTGTAATTGCTACCTGCTACATGATTACTTTGATTATATTTTGTATTTATTTAATTTTACAGTTGATACAACAGAAAATGTAAAAACTCAAGAACACTATATCCTCAACAGTACAACAACATACATACGCCGCCGGTCCGCACTGCTGCTCAAATGGAGTGCACCTTTTCAATCTGGCGGGGTATTTAACATGGTATTTAAACGTTTCAAAACTCCACCAAATTATCTTTCGATCCCGTTTGAATTGTGCCATGAATTACTCATATGATGTTTGTCAATCTTAACAAATAATTTCCATGTAAAAAAAGTCACAGTTTGTCGTAAAACTGTTGAAATATAAGAATAATGAAAAATACGCAACAAGAAAGACTACAAATCCCAGAGTCGCGCAAGTGATGTCATAACTGATGGCATAATTGTTTTCCTCCACTAAATATAAGAGATA
>NW_011359464.1:0-1802 GCF_000735185.1 Notothenia coriiceps
GAATTGTTTTATTTTTTGCGTGTGTTTATAAATTAGCTCGAGGGCCGTACCAAATGGTCTCGCGGGCCGTATCCGGCCCGGAGGCCGGAGGTTCCCCACCCCTGCTTTACCACCACTGAAGAAATATCACAGGGGCAGAGCATGTCTGAACTCTTTAGAAGAAGTTTACCCACATCCAGGTCTTCAGTATACCATTATAATTGAAACAGGAATTTGAATGCAAGTAGTGGAGGAGTATTTTTTAAGGATGTTGATACACCTATAATTTATTTACTGATTATATGACTTCCGAAGTAGACTGTACAGCATGTAAACAATGCTGATATTTGACACGTTATAACAAAAGGGCTGTTTATTACCACAAACTCCTTGAAACTCCTTCAGGATTTAATGTCAATGCTCAGTAATTATTCAAGGATTGGTTCACACTTGAGTCCTATTGGATGCATCTACTCCTCTCACTCCAACCAATGTAAATCCAATCAGCGAATGTATACGTCTGCTTATCTGAGCTACACGTGTGTTTCCATGAGAGATCCCTTTTTTTTCTTTTTCTCGGGGTTAGCAGTCAAAACCCTCACAATGACGGCGTCAGTATCCCAGGTGTAATCTGTTCTGGCAGCTAGCTGATCCCTGCTGAGGGAAACGGCTGCCAAGGAATCTGGTTTGAATGGCAACGCTCCCCTCCAGTCCCTCGCCGACAACAAGCAGGCCAAGTCCATCTCTGGGGTCAAACTGCTAATCAAAACAAAGGCATTAGCCATTCTCTTGCAGCGCACAACAAGCGCTCCCCCCGCTGATTTACAACCTTGGCTGTCTTCGGGATAGTCCTTGTTTAGACTCCGCATTGAACCAAGTAACTCAAGTAATGCTAATCTCACAGTAATGGTCAAATCATTGACTCAATAACGCTTTCTTTTCACTGCTGCCCTTGTCCACTATTGACTCTTGGTACAAAGCTTTGCTCATTGACTACTGGCAGAGTGATATTCCAGCCAGTGGATGAGAGGGGGGTCGCCGAGGTGATCTCACCATTACCCCTAAGCTACTCTCCTCTTGTGAGCAGATGGAAGTGGTGTTTAAGCTAGGCCTCTCCTCTGGATATGTGCATGTCTCGTTGCTGTGCAGGAGTATAATTCAATGCAATATGAAAGCCTCTCCATTAATGAATGAAAGGTTGTTGGCTCAAATCATCAGATGGAAGTTCAAAGGCCTAATCAGGCCTGAGCAGTCTAATGACATGTTATTTTTGCGGAGTATCAGCAACCTGTACTCGGCTGTTCTGTTTTTAAAGGTCACCTATTATGCAAAATCCACCTTTCCATGTCTCTTCTACATCAACATGTGTCCCCTCTGTTCAAAGAGATTCTGAAAGTTTCAGGAAAAAAGATTCTCTCTTTTTGTCCTGATCCATTTCTATAAAAACCTGTCTGAAAATGAGCTGATCAGATTTTGTCCACTTTATGATGTCATCACGATGTTTTGTCTTGTGTAACCATTAGCCAATCACCAACCAAGGTCACCCCCCACCTTATCTCCTGAATCTCCTCCTAGAGCACCATTGTGTTCTTTGTAACCAAATCTCTCTCAGAGGGGCGTGGGGAGGGGCTCCTTATTTTCATCTAAAGTAACAGACAGAGAATCAGCACTTTGGAAACAGGGCTGAAACAGAGGGGATTATGGATGCAATGATCTGTTTGGTATTTGGAGCCAAACACTTCAGAGACATGTTTGTATATATCTGAGACCTATAATATATTGATGAAAAACAGAATAATAGGGGACCTTTTTAACCCTTAGTG
>NW_011359465.1:0-3670 GCF_000735185.1 Notothenia coriiceps
CTTTTTAACCATTTTCGGCCGATAATTTTCGGCGGCCGAATATTCGGTGCATCCCTAATTAAAATATTAAAAAATTATAAATAATATAAAACGTGTTAATTGGGGGAGGGCAGGAATGTCAAATGGGAGGGCCTGGCCCTCCATGGCCCTGGGTCTGGTCTGTCATCATGACTGTGCAAGAGCGTATGAAAGAACACTTATACAACAATACCAATAAACTAAAAGAGTAGCATGGGAAAAATGTATAATTATGATTTTTTAAATATGACAGTTATCATCAATACTTGTATATTACAATAACCATAATATGGAACTAGACTGATACTATAGGCGCTTTCACATTACATTGCATTTAGCTGACGCTTTTATCCAAAGCGACTTACAATAAGTGCGTTCGACCAGCAAGATACAAACTTGAAGAAAACAGGATCATATAAGTACATCAGGTTTCATAGAACCAAACATTTCAACACACCAAGTACTTTGCCGTATTTAGTTCATCGGAACTAAAGAGCAGATCTCGTTCACAGCGGAATAAGTCATGCATGTATAATAAGAACTGGATACAGCGTCGGAGGCGGGGTCTCGTTCTTTCCTATGAGAGCTGCTCATTGGCGCACGAGGACAAAATGGCCCAACTTTTGAGAGAGCAAAACGTCACAGATTACCCATCATGCCTGGCTGTCAGAGCAGAAGAACCCGTATGTGCGCTCACAGAGCATGCGCCCCTTAAGCCCCGCCCCCGGAGCTCCCACTCTCGGCTCAGTAGAATGAATGGAGACAGAACATAAATCTAGATTCGGCTTTCCGACACCTCCTCATCAGTCCACCGCTCCCATGTTTTTTTTGTGTTGCCATAATATATTCTCTCTCCGTTGGTGCTGGGGGATCCGCAATCCGCCCAGCCAATCAGAAATGGGAACCTTTTTGTCCCATGAAAGTGCCTGCTCTCTAGCAGGGACTGAAAAGGGGGTGAAAAGATTCTCATGAACTAAGTTATAGTACCGGATTTTTTTTCGTGTGAACGCAATATTTCAAGAACTATTGGAACTATACTGGGAAAAGTACTCCGGTGTGAAAGCGCCTATTCAGGTCTTCTGATTTAGGAAATATTGGCTTTGCTATAAAGTCGAGGTTCTAAACCCAATGCCTTTTCATCTTTGACATGTGATAGGAAGGGGTTTAGTTTAGTAAAAATAAACCCCAACTCAGCAACAAGTCATACAAATGTTATAAAATAATGTTGAATATTAGTACACTAATGTGTTTCGTCATAAAGGCAGAATGGCTGCAAAATTAACAGGAATTTTTATTTTGGCAATACGAACTAGTGGAATATCCCAATCGCATTAAATGCAATATGTGACAATATGTTTAGATAAGTATTGTGATTCTGCAAAGAGGTCCAAGCGTACAAGCGGTATTCTACAGACTCAATGAATAAATAATGATTGGTACAATTCACACCATGTTAATTAGAATGTATTTTTCAATGATAAGGTGAATAATGTGTTAAAAATGATCATTGCCTCTAATAATGGGAATCATTTCATTATTTTGCAAGTATTCACATTAAGCAAAATATATGGTTTTTTGTAAGTCGTGCAGACCGAATAGGCAGTATTTCCGAAGTCTAAATCCAATGTTGGAACGTTTGAAAGAGACCATTATTGAACAAACAAAAAAACCTTCAAACAATGTGCATTTTTACTCAATATCAGAAATCCAGTATATTGTGAATGTATCCCGCTTCAGTTTGTTTATGGATCCCATTCCGCCTCGACTTGCTGTTTTTAGATCAATTAATTTTACAGCAGTCATCAATCCGACTCCAGCACATGCTACACACAGGTCTTTGTGCGAAAGCTTCCTCCTCCACACCCCGTGAGAGGGTTGGTGTAACGGCCGATCCGTGCATTGAGACAAACCCATGAAATGAGGTAATAACAGGAGACCTCCAGTCTCCTCATTATCTGTGCTTTACTGTGAGTAAATGACATCATTATCAGTGGGTATTGATTGTCTTCTGGCTAGGTGACAGCAGGTCAGCTAATAGATGGTGCTTGTTCCAGCCCAGGTTACCTTTATAGACTGGGGAGTGAGTTCCAGACCGGCACATTAGCGCTTAAGCGATGTGCAGTAAACTACAAGTGGGGGTTATTGAACATAAGACTGGCATTATGTCTGGTTTTTATATAGGGCTTTTCTGAAGAAATGGAAAAACATCATTCTGCATTATAGTGCTTTAGACAGCTCAGAAACAGTTACAGCCTTTAAACAAAACATATTTTGACATATTTGAAATGCCCACCGACACATTTAATCATAGGTTTCTTTAATAAACAACAGACAGCTCTAAAACAACTTCCCTTCCTGTGGTTTCTGCTCGGTGTTGCTGGTGGCAACAACAAATAAATCTATCTGAATAAATGTCATAAGAGACCAAAAAACCCAGCTGTCCTGAAAAATCTTAACATCTTCATGAGACTCATAATAAAAACCCAAAGAAATGTCACATTTACACATCAAAAGCAGCCTTGAAAACTATTCCCTAGCCAAGCACACAGCCATTTTTTTATCTCAGGATTTATATCTGTGCTACGTGTTATTTTGAACTCTAGAAGTATTTACCAGTGACGGTCTTTATCAGAAAGCCTCACCATCATGTATTTCTTTCTTTCCTTGTGATTCTCAGAAGAGATTTTCACTGAACAGTTTTTTTGGCTATTATTTGGCACAGCGTCTGTGTTGATTTGCTCTCTGTACCCACTCGTCTTTCTTCTTCCCTCTATCTCTGAATAGTTTCTCTCCAACTGAGGTTTATCTGACTGAGTGGGACGGTGCTGCCAATTGGCCGGGCCATCACCGCAGTGACTCTGACCCTGGCTTTGTGTATCTCTGACTCTCTCTGACCTCTGGGCACAATGGCTCCACTCACAGCCTTCCAGCCAGCCTCCACCCTCACTGTCAGCCAGAGAATAGAGGGGAAGGAGGAGTGGCTGATGGAGCGGGAGGAGGGGAGAGAAAGTATGTGTGTGTGGTAGAGATGTGCATCTCCATCACTGAGGCCGATGCGATGCGCATCTCGATACGTTGCCACGATACGATACATTAACGATACCTTTGAAACACCAGGCGATGCGATACGATACGATTCACCCCTGTTGCGATACAGTTCGATACGATTTGATTCAACATTATGCGATTCGGGGCGATACGATGCGATTCAACACGATGCAAAAATAATGATACTTCAATATGGTACGACAGAGGATTTTTGTTTTATTCCTTATATGCAGCAAATCATACATTAACAAAAAAGTGCTTTACATATTTGGTACTGCACATCCCATCATGCCGTTTATTTTTTTACCTTTAAAAGCTCTCCAGAGTACAATTGTATAACACCTCACAGTTAAACAATGTAAGGATGCATTGCTCATGATTAACAATGTGCAAATAACAGCTACCATAGAGCAATGCCCATACAGCTGCCAGCCTGATGTGCTTAACACTCAGAGGCTAACTCACCAGTGAGCAGAAAGCAGTGGTTTCTATCTGAACAATAAAGAAAACAAATAACCTTTCACAAACAGGTATTTCATAACTGCTTACAGTAAGGAAGACATTTAAATTATTATTGGCCGTCACAGGCTGCTGTAAACTAAAC
>NW_011359466.1:0-3689 GCF_000735185.1 Notothenia coriiceps
TATTGTATTCTTCTACAATATTAAACACACCAGCATATATTTTCCAAAAAGCATTTATTAATAAAGACAAAACGATGAGTGGGGTGATGTGCTGCCAGGGCTTGGTGCGGGTACTGGAGCCTCTCAGGGTTTTGAACCCGGACAGGACTCCATTGCAACAGTCCAGGTGGGAGGGGGGTGAAAGCGTGTATGAGGGTTACAGTAATGCATCCTTTACTCCACCTTTGTAGACACTTATGCATTCATACATCACATGTCACTTGTTAGACGCTTTTATCCAAAGCAGGGTTTGAACCTGTGCTCCCCTGATCCCAACACCAACGCACTAGTCCACTGCGCCACACGCCCCCATGCATGCATCAAAAATAGCAGTAGTATTAAAACTCTTTTAACATGAGCATGTTATCGCTGCTACTGGACAACAAATATATATGTTTCTCAAAGATAAGCAATAACTCACCAAATACAAAAATCCTGACTCTTTACAAACCACATTTTGGAGAACATGAAATGTTCATAATATACAATCAGCACGGATACATCCAATCAAGGATCAATTAGTTAAAACATGGTGGATACATCTGAATAACTTCCAGTGATCTTTTAAAGAGTCTTTCCCGTTTGTGTAGTGCTCACAGAATGTAATGTGATTACAGCAAACAGGGAACACATCAATAAACACTGTTATCCATACCTTTCAAATCCAGTTTTGGACAGTCTGCCGTGGTTCCATCCCATTTCAAGTTGTTGTTCGACGCTCGGCGTAACCCTCGGCGCACACTCAAACATCCAATCACAGAGCTTGAGGACTATCACGGGGTTTGTCAAGCGAAGCTGTTTATGAATCAAACAAATAAATAAACACAAGGATAATTGTGTGTTATTGTTGAGTAAATAACAGTGTGTGGTTTAGAAAAGAATACAAAATTAGAAGGAAAAAATGATGAAACAATACAGATTTCAGTTTTCTGAGCCCCTACTCTCCCCATAACTGACGGCAACAAAACATTATTCAATTAAAATAAAGAAGTAAAAACAATAAGTGTGGCTTGATATTGAGTAAGAAAAAGGTTGATAAACGCTGTGAGAATGGATCTGCGGAGAGCATTTCGCCGCGATCCCAACTCGTCTATTACCAACGTCCAGGGAGCTCTAAGTCAATGGGACTCCCTGATAGTTGAAACTCGACGCTAAAGGGCCCCCCCTTGCGTTGGAAAGTGAAGACAGGGACCCTGACATAACGTCAACATAGGCCGAGTTGGGAGTGAGAATGTGTTGCATAAACACCATATCCCAGCGTGCATTGCGGCTAAAACATCCAATCATCGAGCTGAGGATCTTGCCTACGTCTGTTTTTACGGTATTGTTTATGATGGATGCATTTTGTTATACACACATTCCTTCATTTTAATTTTAATTTACATTAAAGTATTTTGTGAGGCCTTCTAATTTAAAAAAATATATAACTAGGGTTATACCCAAGCTGTTGCCTGGCAACGCAAATCGCACAACGTCACGTCCATTAATTCCACAACCACACACATGGATTAACGTTGATTTAATACATTAATGTAGCCTTTGTTTCTGCTAAAAGAGGTGTCGACCAGTTGGGGCAACAAGAAAATCGGCAAAATCGAGTGTGACTATTAAAAAATAAATAATTATTATATTAATATTGACAATAACAACCGACCGTCGGGGTAGCATTTGCCGGGGAGCGTTCTCAAGGCGTCTATTATCAACGCTATGGGAGGTCTTGAAGGTCTATGGGACGACGCCCTGCCCGTTGAAAACTGATTTCCAAGGGGCACCCTGTACATAATAGAGTGACGGGGAGGGGCCCTGACCATCCGTCAATATGTCACGGGTTGGGAGTGAGAACGTGTTGCTCACACGCACCACATGGACACCTAACTGTCCTCTATAATTAAGAGGGACAAGAGGGACAAAGAAGGAAAATGAGGGTCCTATTGAGAAGCAGATGGGTGTGTTGAACTAATGAGTGAGTCTTTTGTTGAGGATTACCAAGCTGTCACGTTGCAGGATCACAGAGAACCGCTCCCCCCTGCTCTCACGAACACCATCAGATGCATGTCACACACTCCTCAGGTGCTGGAAGGTATGGCCCTTAGTGTATCAGTATCTCCCCCCCCCCCAGTGAAGATGCATTTAAAAATGAGCGTCAAGAAAAACATTGTCGGTCTCTCTTCCTTTCCGAGCAGCCGATGTAGCCAAACGCCACACAGATAATCAAACACATTTTTCACTTCTCATACAAGCTAACACACAAAGCTTACACGCTCTCCTGTAATGCTGTTGTGCCAACATCATCACAGGAACAACCGATGACGCTGATGACAGAATGAATGGAGCAGTGCTGAAAGAATGGCCGTGAAAAATGGAACACCGTGCAGCAATACCTCCAACAGTTGGTGTAACAGACGCTGGATGTGGTGTCTTCAAAGTTCCTATTCCCTTATTTAAACAATAAGACAAATAGCAAGCATTTTAGAGGCATACAGGTGTTGACTAACCATAGTCGGCAAGCTTAATGCAAATAATTACCAACTGTACAAAGAAAGTGCATAAAAGAAGCAGAAACGCAGTCAACATGGATTTATTTGGATCATTTTGTATCAACTTGTGCACACCCCCAGGCAGTGTTAGTTGTTTGAAAGCTATTAAAAGTATATGGATTATCAAGCGTATCCCTTTTGACATATTCTCACCAATAACATCAATATCCTCTATAGGAGAAATGTTTTTATTTTGTTTATAAAGTGGGGGGAAACACTGTAATGTATGTGCTTGTTTTCTTTCTTTTTCCAATGAATCTTATATCATCTTATTACAGTACTTCTTCATCTGTGGTGACGCCCCCAACCTCAGTGTGGGAAAGTAGAGTCCCAGATGTGGTGCATGTGTGCATCGTCAGTATTTATTATAATTTCAAAGATAATTACTGCCATTATCACTTGGATATGAAATTGTTTATTTGTTAAGTCTATGTAGATAGTGCTTTACAGTATACGAGGGTGCCTAATGTTGCAGGTTTGATAAAATATATTTCTTTACCTTGAGAAAATGAGAGAAATTATTGTGTTTTAAAGTCAGGGAAAACACTGTATGTCTTTCTCTGCAAGGCAAGGCAAGGCAAGGCAAGGCAAGGCAAGGCAAGGCAAGGCAAGGCAAGGCATGTATTTATATAGCACTTTTCTGTGCGCGACAATTCAAAGTGCTTTACAAAACAAATTAAAAGACTTTTTAGGAATAAATACATTAAAAACACATTATACAATTTTACAACAGACATTACAAAGCAAAGATAATAAAATAATAAAAATAAACACCACAGGTATACAATATATGTTTAAAAGGCATACTGTAGTTCAAATATGAGCATCTCAATTAAAAGCAGCGGCAAAGAGATATGTTTTTAGTCTCGATTTTAAAATAGTAAGCGTTTCTGCGGACGTGCATGATTTGGGTAGTTTATTCCAGAGTGTCGGGGCATAATAGCTAAATGCTGCCTCTCCATGTTTTGTTTTTACTCTCAGAACCGATAGCAGACCCGTCCCAGAAGACCTGAGGCACCTTGATGGCTCGTAAATTATGCAGGAGTTCAACAATATACTTTGGTCCTAAACCATGTAATGATTTAAAAACTATATAATACTTTAAAATCAATT
>NW_011359467.1:0-8899 GCF_000735185.1 Notothenia coriiceps
TCATTGTATTTTTCAAAGTTCAGGATAAAAACTTGAGCTTTTAAATAAATTGTATTTTTTTGAATGATCAAAACTTATGAACCTGAAATAGCTCCATACAGCATGTGTAGGTTACACACAAACAGCTCCCTGGTATATGTGATGTCCATGAAACCGATGAAGTCAGCATCTATGTAAATAATATTATTGCAGGTGAACAATTCTAATTGAAAGTATGCATGCACACACATATATTCAGTAATACCCTGCAACAGCAAACCCCTGTATACACACATACATAAGGGCATGCACCCATGCACACAGACACTGGTTGAAGGCTTATACATATTTGAAGCACATCTTTTTCTTTTGAGTTTCTACATGAGTCCACCCCACACTGAGCTGCATGTGTATGTGAGATGAATGAACGGTTAGGGAAAGGCAGATAGATGTTCACCCCCATGTCTTGCAGCAGAGTCTTTAATTACAGGCTTTTGGCAGCGAGCTCGATAAAAACATAAAGGACCACGAGGAGAGAGATTGCGTGATGAGGTGCAATGATAGCTGAGTAGCTGATAGAAGGACGTAGTCTGAGCTTTTTCGTTTCCTCTAAGATGCAGAGAAGCAATGTAAGAGAAAGTGAGTATAAGAGAGTGGCAGATAAGTGGGTGATTGGATAGGCAGAGGAACCCACTAAGGTCTGTCATGTCCATTTGTCGAAAAAAGGAACAAAGTGAGTGCACTTCAGCCAGCATCCATATTGCAGTGTAGGATTGAAGAAATATTGCCATATAGATAGATGGATGGATGGATTCATAGAGGAACGGCTTGTGAAAGCTTGTGTGGACTGCTTGGGAAGGACGTACCCAAAGTGGAAAAAATAGATACAATGATGAGACATGATGACATTGATGCACTGATGGATGAGCAGATGAAAGAATGCATGGATGTGTGAATATATAGACAGGTAGATGGATGGGTAGTGAGGATGGACTCATAGTGATCTGCTTGCACACTGTTCTTCGTCCATGTGCATCCCAAGACTCTTTTCTTTATCCACCATGACATGTTCTTAATGGCCTCATTCCATAGAACAAGACCAATGTTTAAGAGGGAGAAAAATTAGCTTTGTATTGGCATGGATGACATCCTTTCTTCTGTTCTCTCTCTTACTCTCTCTCTCTCCGTCTGTCATGCCATTTATTCACAGAAACAGCACTTTCCACAGAAGGGGAAGGACAGTAATGAGTCTTTTAGTGGGACACAATAGCAGAGAAAGCACTCAACAACACGGTGCAGGAAAGAAAAGGAGAAAGTATCTTCAGCAGTACTCATCCTCAGATGAAATTAAATGATAGAAGAGGCGGTGGGGGGAGGCCCAAAAAACATAACAACAGTGAAAGGGAGTACGAGCAGGGTAGACGGAGAGATCAGGAGACAAAAAAAGCAGCTTGAGAGCCACCAAATAATCAGGTCCTTTCACAGCATACTTTCTCAAGGGGACTGAGAGAATAGTGAGAAGAAAAGGGCTCTGCTCCTTCCAGGGGAGCAAACACAGCAAACTGACAGTTGGTATGAAGGACAGAAATTACAAAGGAGGAAGCTGGGAGAGAGATCGAGATGGAGGGATACAGGTAATGAACAATGTCCCTCCATGGCCACACATTGACACTAAAAAATGGAGGCGAATGGAAAAAATCCTTGTTGTTGTATTACATTTATTTGTTCCCTTTCTCTGGAGCTGATACTCTTGTTTTTCCTACCCTTTTTTGTGTTTAGGCAAGGCAAGTTTATTTATATAGCACTTTTCTGTACGCGACAATTCAAGGTGCTTTACAAAACAAATTAAAAGACTTTTTAGGAATAAATACAGTAAAAACACATATATAATGGCATTTTACAACAGGCATTACAAAGCAAAGATAATAAAATAATCAAAATAAACACCACAGGTATACAATACATGTTTAAAAGGCATACCGTAGTTCGAATATGAGCATCTCAATTACAAGCAGCGGCAAAGAGATATGTTTTTAATCTCGATTTAAAAATAGTAAGCGTTTCTGCGGACGTGCATGATTTGGGTAGTTCGTTCCAGAGTGTCGGGGCATAAAAGCTAAATGCTGCCTCTCCATGTTTTGTTGTTACTCTCGGAACCGATAGCAGACCCGTCCCAGAAGACCTGAGGCACCTTGATGGCTCGTAATTATGTAGGAGTTCAACAACATACTTTGGTCCTAAACCATGTAATGATTTAAAAACTAGCAATAGTACTTTAAAATCAATTCTTTGGCCGACTGGAAGCCAATGTAGAGATTTCAGAACTGTTTAACTTTTTTTCATCTGGTTTTTCTTGTTTTATATCTGCCCGTTTTGTATTACTTCTACTTTCTATCACATCTTTCCTCAGAATTCAGTTGTAATCAGTCCAGTTCATGTTTGTGTGTTTGTGTTTTTTACTTATGTAAATGAATGACAAGAGAAATATAGAAACACAGATTGCGTGGACGTGGTAAAATTGTAACTGTGTCTTTGTCTACTCTAGTACAAGCTGAGTGGGTGGGATTGCTGGTATTTTGCATCATTATGTTTACAACACAGACACAAGCTTACATACACTACAGGTTCATTGGTAAAGCAGAGATTATACATGCACATATACACAGACCCTTGTACACACACATTAATGCACACACACACTTGTACAAAAGCGCAGTCCCCCCCGGTGTTGCGCATGGCAGACTCCTACTAGCCGCAGGCTATATGAGACACTGGCTGTACACACACAATCATGATGTAGACAAAACACACACACACACGACCGACACAAACATATACACACTCGTACAAAAATCTGTATCTCACCCCAAACAATTGAACTGCTCTGTGTTGACATGCAACTGTTATGGATTGTTGCTTTGATGTTGCGTTATGCACCCATCATGTTGTCATCTGTATTGTCAGGAAAAGAACAAAAATCAAAGATTAGGCGGTCTTTTCTGGTCGGGGTACAGTTAATCCTCTCAAATCTTTATTTTTCTCCATTATTTAAAATGTCAAAAGGTTTTGCTTGGCCTTTGCATGACTTTGTTTACTCTAGTAGCAAATAATTTGTTTTGCCTTCAAAACAGCAGGCGTAGCTATTTTAAGCAATTCATTTAGCATGTCAAATCGTATTACATGGCCTCCGCTTTGTGTATACTTCAAGAACCAAAGTCACAGTAACAAACGATGTCAAGCCATCAAAATTCAGTCTATTTTCACTATTCTTACCTAACATGTCAAGTGGGATTACGCGGCCTCATTCTGTTTTGTTTATTTAAAATCTCAAAGGGTTTTATATGGCCCTTGCTCTGATTTCACTTTGAACCAAGGATGGAATATTAAAATAACAATGCACTTTGCCAATAGACTGTTTAGGAAAAGTACCTTCGTGTTTTGGGATTTTTTGTTCCATGTTTTCATGAAAATAGCCTTTCACCAGAATGTGCATTGTGGACAAACTCATTAGCAAAGCTCTTCCACAGATGAGTCACCCATGGCCCAAGTTTTCCTCTCAGCAGTTATACATGGCCTCAGGTGACTAAAGAGTTCAACTTGATCATTGTCCCACATGACAGCAGCAGACGTGAGAAACCCTCAGAAACACCTCCAGCCCTAAAGGGGTGTGTGGTGCAGTGGGTTGTGCGTTGGTGTTCGGATCAGGGGGTCAGAGGTTCAAACCCCACTGCAGTCAGCATGTCGTTGCATCCCTGGGCAAGACACTTTACCCCAAATTGCTCCTGTGGGGATTGCCCACAGTATTTGGATAAAAGCGTCTAAAAAGTGACATGTAATGTAATGTAAAGGGTTTCGCATTCTGTCCCTTCTAGTGTTCGCCTCACATGCTCTCAGAAAATGCGGTGCCGCACAGCGTTTGGAGACAGGACCAAACCATTACATGTAAATAGAGGGGGGTATACAGAGGCTTTGGATAATTAACTTTTTCGAACAAAAAAAGTGAAATGAATCGTAAGTTTAGTGAGTACATTATCAATATAATGTTATATTAATGTTAATTATTGATGATTGATGAAAGGTTACTTAAACATTTTTTCTTTATGTTCTACAATGTTTGGGGCCCCTGTCAGTCACGGGCCCTTAGAATCGTCCTAACTTTTCACCACCTTACGGCGCCCCTGGTTACTTAGTAAGCATTTCGGTGTGGCCGAATAAGGTTCAGTGGAAGTTCTGGTCTTTCAAAACCTCCTCATCCAGTCATCAGTTTAATGATTGTTGGCAGTCAAAAGTTTAATGTAGGCTTTTACTTTGCACATATTTTACTGGTTTTGAATCGTGCATATGGTATTCCCAATAGTAGACAACAGGGAGGACTGTCTACCCTATTACTTAGTGTAGGTGTCTTACACCAGAGACACCTAATGTAATGGTGTATTGTATTATGTCAAATTAAAACTGAAATATGTCCTTGGTTGTCTAACAACCACCTCAGGCCTTTCTCTTCTTTGCTTGCAGGCATATATACAATATTACTGAGGTTACATGAGACATTTTTTCTCAGTGTCAGCTTCTCAATATAAAACGGATATTTTTCATGTGTGTACCTTTGTCTCTGTATCTGTTATGTTGGTCCGTATACCTTTCTCCTGAAAGCATCTGATGTCTGTATAAGTGCCTTTTATGTGTTCAACACATAAACCTCAAACTATACACACAATGTTTTTCTGTATTTAGTTACTGCAACTGTAAACCTTTTCTATGAGAAAACAACTTGATACATCTGTGTGTGTGTGAGAGAGAGAGTCATGTCAGTCTGATGCTCATATAAAGCAACTGTCTATCAGCTGGGGGGTGCTGCTGGTTTGGTGATGCTCTGGTGCGTTTCCCACACTGCGGCAGAGGAAGCCCTGAGTGAGCAGGGTGACTGGTTTCTTTAATGATGTTTTGGGTTTTCCTTATGCAGCAAGTAACACTGTTGTTGAGTGAAGGCAGGTCTGCACCAATGGTTTTTAATGGCACTGTCATGGACTTTTTATAATCCTGCTAGAATGTTCTCAGCATTACAGTTTTTTAGGGCTTAAGAGCCAGAACAAACTTTGTAAGTTAAATCAGGAATTGTCTTTGAATTTATTTTTCAGAGAACTTTAAAGGCCTTGGATTTAAAGTTCTGTTCACATCTACTGTGTGTCAATGTCATTAACATAATGATAGTAAGCAAAGTGTTGGCTTCACAACAGAAGATAGTTCTCACTCCCTGTTTGTATTTTGGTACATAGACCTGATGGTATTGATTTATTTTAGGGCCTGCAGACACTAGCAGATGCACTGTTGTGTTTTTTCCTCTGTTGACTTTGCTGTAATTCAGTCTTTCTGTTGCGTAGTTGTAGAAAATAAAAACTAGAAAATCTGAGTTTCTTGAATCATTTTATTGTTGGAAAAAATTGAAACGGAGATTAATATGATAAACCTTTTGCTAAAGTCAACGTGTAATAACACACATGTGTCATGGAGAAACACATCGTGACATAGTGTAACTTAATAATATGTTAGGATTTGGAGGTTTTGTAGCTTGAGTGTGTGTAAAGTTACACACATTAGAAAGAGGAAGACAAAGAAAACGTGACCCAAGTTCCCCACTGAGCTTCTATTTCTCTTTTTGAGTCCCATAGTGTTCCAACAAAGTACCATAAATACGACTTGTTATCGCTCTTAATTTCTCCCTCATCCCTCTGTCCAGCTCCAAATACGGCTGCAGCTCTTTGTGATTGTCACTGTGGCTTTGTCAAATCACCCGTGACTAAATAGGCTGTTACAGTATCTGTTTAGACACACACACACACACACACACACACACACACACACACACACACACACACAAAACCACTTCCATAGTGGTTGTGTGTGTCTAGAGTGACACTGACAGCTGGTGAGGATCATGGGAGAAACGTGACCACTGTGTATTGTGCTTTCTGGCTCTTGTGATGTGTTGTGTGTGTCTTTGTGTGAAAATATCAAGTGTTTTGGTGAAGTCTGCACTAGACTTTTAAATGTGCTTGTTTGGAATTAGAGCAGAGTTTTTCAGAGGCAGACAGACATTTGAGAGTCCTGGAGTTTGAGGGGAAAAGTATCTCGCTGTGCTCTCCAGCGCTGTACCCCCAGTGCGGTGTTAGATGATTTTCGAGGAGGATTATTTCATTCGGTTCTACCGCTGTGAGCATAGAGACAAAATTACCCACCACAGGCCTTCACGTACAAACACACTTACTCACAAATGCCAGCTTTCTTACTCTCTCTCTCTCTCGCAGACATATGCACAGGCTCAGCTGGCCACCTAGCAGGTGGTGAACTATCATTGAAAGCCACATCTCTCATTTTTTTCCTGCCCCTCCCCTCATTTCTTGTCAGTTTTTCACTTTTCTCCCCCCCTGCTCTCCCACTGTGCTGACACACACCTACTGGCACTTAGATTTTCACTTATCCTCCCTACTAGTAATAGATTGTTCGTCTGTACTATTCAGTCCCTCGCCTGGCATCCCGTTGTGAAAAGACACCTGCAGAGAGACAGATGAATAGACGGGCAGAGAGGAAGGCAGTGTGTAAATGCAGAGAATGATAATGGTTTTGACTCTCACCTTTGTTTTTAATTCACCAGTCCTTTTAGTCTGTTTCTTCTCTTGTCTCGCTTTAATCACCATTTCATTGTTTTCTTCTGTGCTATTATGCTATTATCTTAACGGTGTGAATTATATTGAAGTCTTTCAGTGTACTTTCTTGAGGTTTCTGTCATTTAGACATTCATGCTAATGAAAAGTGATGAATGATGAAGAAACTTTCTTGCTGTCAGTTCTTTCATCTTATAATGAATAAACCAGGGTATAAAACCTGTTAAAAGGTGTTACACTGTAATTTTACTTAGAACTAAGTGATTTCAACCCGACAGAACTAGCTGGATTCATTTTTGATCACATGATGGCAGTTAAGAGGCTCATTGACAAGTAGCACATGCACTATGACGGGGACTTGACCTGGCTTACACCATACAGCATAGCAAAGCACACTTACTGGATTCCAAGCAACAAAAGATGATATTACTTTCGCCATGAGGGAGTCCACAGATGATGCTAACCTTAAGCAAATGTGGACACATCCGCCAGACCTCTGTTAGATTTGATTGTTAGACTGGACTTTTAGATCTGATTCTTCCTCCGCCTATTGTCTGAAGTAACTGTAAATGACTTCTCATAGATGTGTCACGTAGGCGTTGCCGGTCACAGTATCCCTCCTTCATTGTGTGTAGTAACAGAGGAAAGCATTCAGAGACAACGGTGAGGAGAAGAGTGGGTGGCAAGGTAGTGTTCCCAACCATCAGAGGACAGGGCGCGGGAGTAATGTGGAGGATAGAGAGGCAGAGGACAGATGCTACAGTATGCAACTACACCAGCAGCCATGTTTGTTTGAATGCAACTCGTGTAGGCGTGCACAAACTCTGTTACATTCAAATACATAGTTTACATATGAGCATGCGTTTGTACTCCACAAAATCTGTCATACTTTAAATTGTAATTTATAGGTCAAAAGTTCTGTATTCATACAAATGCTCTACAAACTTTTCAACACTGTTTCTGAGTTTTTCAGAATTTCCAAATGAAAACTTTTCCTAACTATATCAGATGCCAAAGCAATAGATAACAAGCACAGCCAGGTGCTCCTTAAGTTGGCTTAGCATTCTACTTTGGGAGGATGTGGAGAGACATCGCACTGTCAATCAATAAAGAAGAAATAAGTCAGATTACAGACAGAAGGTAAACGGAGACTTGAGTAAAGGTTATCCTGGAGAGAAGCTGATCAATCGCTCAATATCTCCCTGCATAATCTTCCCCAATGGTGATAAGGAAGTGTACAAACCGTCATGCACGAGGACACATATTGGAACGACAGCAAGGTCATCCTGATAGATGTCATACCCCCACAGATGTTGACACGTGTTGTTTTCTACTATCCCATCTGTCTATTGCCCAACTCAAAAGAGACACAACTTGTGCAGGATTATTAACTTCTTAAGTAACGTAAAAAGCAAAAACTTTTTTTTTTTTTTTTTCCTGGGTTAAGAAAGAAAAACTATTAAAACGAAGGTGTACAAACTCGAGATAAATAAAGTGCTTTGGTTTTTGATTTATTATGATCCTGCCTTAAAACGTCTAATTTAAATCTGTGTGAAACGACAATATATTTTTGTACACACATACATAAAGTTTCAACTTAATGTGCCCTGATAGTGTTACATTTTACGGGTTATATTTAGGTTTTAATCAATCAATCAATCAATCAATCAATCAATCAATCAATCAATGTTTATTTATATAGCCCAATATCACAAATGTTACATTTGTCTCAGTGGACTTCACAGTTTGTACAGAATATCAGTATGACAATACGACACCCTCTGTCCTTAGACCCTCACATCGTACAAGGAAACACTTCCAGAGAAAACCCACAGTTTAAAGGGAAAAATGGGAGAAACCTCAGGGAGAGCAACAGAGGAGGGATCCCTCTCCCAGGACGGACAGACGTGCAATAGATGCCGTGTGTAAATTGAAAAGATAATACATTTGCAACATAGGTAGTCCAAATGTTTGGAAATGCATGTGTGTATAATAGGAAGATGAATCCACGAGTATATCCATCCAGGACTTATGATCCAGGACCACAGCCACGACTCAAGATCCAGGACTCGCAATCCATGACACAGGACCGCAGGATCATCCATGACTCCGGATCCCGGCGTATATAGACACCAAAAAGAAAGAAATTTGGGGAAGCTGGGTTAATCGGAACATGAGAGTACACAGGTATAGACAGAGAGAAGGAAGAAGTACGATGTCCCCCGACAAACTAAGCCTATATCAGCAAAACTAGGGGC
>NW_011359468.1:0-3373 GCF_000735185.1 Notothenia coriiceps
TTTTTTTTTTTTAGCTATTTGACTCGTCTCGGTCCTGGAAGGGAAGATGGGAGAACAACTGATGACTGCGTTTCATGAACAGTTTATGGATCTCGCTGTAGATGGATACATCTTGACACACCTTTCAAACATTACACGGGAAACATTTCCGGCGGTGACCATAGGAAGGAATAGCTTGATTTGGACTTGGACACAGCAGAGGAACACAGATAGAGGCTACAGCACACTGGGGACCACAGCAGAAGATTGAACCTCTCCCTTTTTTTAAATTTAATTTTATTGTTTGACTTCTATTTATCCTCCTATATACTGAGTCTATATTGGGCCAGCAAGAGACTGTGGGGCAAAGAATAAAGCTCCACTTGTACGTATTCATACTGGCCAGGTTTCACAATAGCTGGCTGCACGGTTGACTTTTCATAATGCTATATACATCTGAGAGCTGTAGACGGTGTCATGCAGCAACTGTGCTCTTCATTTGCACGCTGTCACTTCCTGTTTACCAACAATCGCTCCCCTTCAGAGCAGACTGAATTAGCTATAGCGGTAAACCAGAACCTCTATTAAGTGAGTGTATACAGAAGTTAACAGTGAAATAAACTCTTTTTCTAACGTGGCTCATTGGACAGAAGGAGGCCGTTTCCTTTCCATCTGGGTTTTCCCTAGTTTCTCTTTAAGATCATCCTCCTGTTTTCATTGTTTGAGCCAGAAGTGAGCTGGAAGAGAGGGTTGGAGAGGAAATGTCTGAAATGGAAGACTTCGCAAGTCTCTTGTCCCACGGCAGGATAGAAACTCTACATGTAAGACCAAAGGCTCTGCGTTGTCTATTGTGAGCAGAGCTGTTGTTTCAGATCTGAGTAGGGAAGGGAAAGAGCAGAGGCACACAGGAAGGGACGGCGTGAATGGAAAGTACTGCAGACGACAGAGGGGTAATAATGCTCCACACACATCTATCTTCTGCCTGATGACTCTGACCCTCCCCCCCCCCACTTTTTCTTCTGTCTTAACTCTTCCTCCCCTTCCCCTGCGTCTTTTCTCTCCACCCCAGCCTCAGCAAGCCAGCTCTGCTCTACTCCTGTTTCTTAGGTTCATTGTTTTTTTTTTCTATCGGTTCATTTTGTCCCTTTTTATTTTTGTCGTTTTAGTTTTTTATGTTAATTTCTGTTGAGTACAAAAATACTAAAGTGCAACAACAATGATTAAAAAGAATATCAACCAAACTGAGATGGATGGATAAATAAATATATATAAATAAAGAAATAATTTAAAAATGTCATGACTTGTGTGTCTTTGTGTAACCGGCTACAGACAAGGAGTCGGCACAGATTGTAATTTGTAAAAACGCTTATAGGGCGGTTTCAAAAGTTACTACGACTGTATTAGGCCTGTCATGTTTTTATTTCTAATCGATTTTAACGCTTTGCTTCTGTTTATACACCTTTTGAAACAGCCATTGATTTGTGTGCTAGACTCGCCACTAACATAGTCTTGACATTTTCTTTTCAGGTTTATCAATTTATTGTTCGCTCTTTTAAATGTTGTAAAACTTTAGGCAGCTCCTTGTGGTGTCCTACTATTTTCCATCACAGCAACATGTTTATTGTATACCAAATGGAAATGGCTAAAATATCGGTTCCCCTCAAGGCTGCGTTCTTTCCCCTCTGCTCTTCTCCCTGTACACCAACAGCTGCACCTCCAGTCACCAGTCTGCCAAGCTCCTGAAGTTCGCAAACGACCCCCTCATCGGACTCATCTCTGGTGGGGACGAGTCTGCCTACAGTTGGGAGATGGACCATCTGGTGACCTGGTGTAAGGACAACCACCTGGAGCTCAATGCTCTCAAGACAGTGGAGATGGTTGTGGACTAAAGGAAGAACGCAGTCCCACCTGCCCCCATCACTCTGTGTGACTCCCATAGACTGTATAAGGTGACTCCCCAGTAACTGCTGTGGAGGATTTCCGCTTCCTGGGCACCATCATCGCCCAGGACCTCAAATGGGAGCAGAATATCTGCTCCCTCATCAAAAAAGCACAGCCGATGATGTTCTTCCTGAGGCAGCTGAATAAATTCAACCTGCCAAAGACAATGATGGTGAACTTCTACACTTCCATCATCGAGTCCATCCTCACCTCGTCCATCACCATCTGGTACGCTGCAGCCACAGCCAAGGATAAGGGCAGGCTGCAGCGTGTCATCCGCTCTGCGGAGAAGGTGATCGGCTGCCATCCCTCCACGACCTGCACGCCTCCAGAACCCTGAGGCGGGCAGGGAAGATAGTGGCCGACCCCTCCCAACCTGGACACAAACTGTTCACCCCCCTCCCCTCTGGCAGGAGGCTGCGCTCCAGGACAAAAAACCTCTCGCCACCTGAACAGTTTCTTCCCCTCCGCTACCGGCTTCTTAAACAAGGCCCGGCCCCCCACTGACACTTTACCTCCGCCACAACGCGTAGTCTCTGCATTACATTAATGCACACAATGTTCATACTGCTTTATTTTATTGCTATTTAACTATTTTATTACGGTGTCCTTAAAGATTTTTTGTTTTATATTGTATGTCTGCACCATGACATCAAGTCAAATTCCTCGTATGTGTGAATCTACCTGGCAATAAACCTACTGATTCTGATAATAATGTAAACATAACCCTTTAAACATGAATGTAGATCATGTGTGTTTCTTTTTGCTGTGACTGCTCCTCTGAAGTGTGAGTAGGCCTACATTCTTCGTAGCAAATGTTGAGTTTTATCCTAGCGAAAATGATAGGCTACATGCAGCAGGAGTTACCTGTTTGTCCAGTGGCGTTTTCTCCTGGAGGCCAAGGGAAGCCAGGCTTCCCCTGTTTTAACGGATGGTAGTTATAATTTTAGTAAATAAATAAAAACACTTCGTTTAGTTTCGGAAATTCTTTGTTGTGTGTTGCTGCCGGCCCGTCTCTCCCCCATTCTCATTGAGTATTTTACAAAGAGTGAAACAGCGCCACTCTAGATGTTATGGTGAAACAGTAGATTGCACTCTCTGTTACGCGAGGAGGCCGGCCAAAATTTGCTTCCCTTGGTGAAAAAAAACGGAGGGATTGACCAATCAGATGAGGCTCACGTCATGCCCCTGCCAACCTGTGATTGGTCAGGGCCATGCCAAGGGAAGCCAGAGGCGGCTGGCTTCCCTTGCCTCACAATCCAATCCAATCGCATCAATTTAGTGGTGCAGTGACGCGTCCCAAAAAGCGGAAGTAAGCTGCGCTCGGTTTCCCTCGACAAAATAGCAATGGGATTTCTCCATAGGATTTTGGAAAATAGCTCGAAAAAAGGTCAGTGGAAAAACAAACCTGTTAGGTAAATGCACGTTTTTGTTCAGTCGGATAATATCCACA
>NW_011359469.1:0-4042 GCF_000735185.1 Notothenia coriiceps
CCTGAAGGCAGGAGAGACTGAAAAGAGTCAAGGGAAGCTTATAAAAGTTAACAGCATTTAATTACACAAAAGATGCGGTGGTGTACAAATGTGTACACCACCGCATCTTTTGTGTAATTAAATGCTGTTAACTTTTATAAGCTTCCCTTGACTCTTTTCAGTCTCTCCTGCCTTCAGGNTCTTCTTCCTCCACATTGAGGGGTAACCGTGAAAACTGTTCTTTGATCTCGCTTTTTGTTTGCGTTTCTTTGCTTTTTGTTGCACATATCTTGTACACCGCTGGTTCCACAGTGTTTTCTTGATGCACTACTTCTTCCGATACAATGGTTGCGTGGAGATCTCTGGAAGACACCAGAGTTAACACAGCCCAATCCGTTGAGGTCAACGTTGCTTTAACACTGTGGGGTCCATACGTTTCTCCATTCTTCAGATTGTAGAAATGCAGTTCATTCGCCATATAGTTGAATACGTATCCCCAAACATGTTCATTTTCCAGAAGCCATTTCTCTTCAAGATCTTCGACCGGAGGTGTTTGAACCCGGCACAGATACTGCATCCGTTTCTTGATTGGCGCTCCGGACGGATGGCGGTAAGTTGTCACAGGCGTCTCGCTGATTAAACCCATATCGAGGCGTCTCTTGGCCATTTTTTCTTTTTGGAAAGATGACTTGATGATTGGAAATGACTGGCTTTTTATCTGCACGGGGTTCTTTTTTTTTTATCTCACTCCACCCCTTCGGTCTTCTGACATCACATAATTGGGGCGGGTCCTTCTGTCACTTTTATGCATACTAATGTGATAGAAGCGGCATTTTGTTTTAATAGACTTGGGGGCGGGCCCACCTGTCACTTTTTATGCATACTAATGTGATTGAAACATTTTTTATGATACACCATAAGGCGCAACAGTGGGGGCTTTTCACACCTGTGAATACACATCAGCCCCCTCCTGACGACGGATCTCACACCTACTTGGGATCTCACACCTACTTGGGATATCCCACCTACTTGAGATCTCACACCTCGAACAAAGGGGAGGCGGGACTTAGCTCATTAGCATAAGTAGGTAGAGGTGTGACCTGTCACAGCACCTGTCACTTTCTATGCATACTAATGAGATTGAAGCGGGATGAATATTACTACTGACAAGGAAACACCAGTATAAATTTCAATCACAACAAAACCGGTGTTTGTAGAGGTTTTTTATTTTTTTACTATGAGAAATGGCTCTGTTATACAAAATTAACACATGCACCTTTTAAAGATATGACCCTTTGAGCATAATATTAACTGAAATATTGACGGTGTGGACATTTGATTTTGACACATAAAAAACAAAAAAAGAATACCCCGATTTTAATTGTATTTTACAAGTGCATTTAAGCATCATGACAAAACTGTAACAAACAATTGTAACATTTTTCACAGTACTGCCACTGCAGACCTTGGGTCCCTTGGGGAAATCTCTGATATGCCTTACCCATTCTTGATTAGATAGAAAAAAGGATTAAGAATGAATGGCTTTTTTAATGTAATGTAAGTACTCATTACAATTCAAATAATCAAATTAATTAAAACCATATATACCAAATACCATAAACCTTTATCTGGAATCCTCATGTGCAAAGAGAGCCATAACATTTCTCACAGGCGCCCACGAAAACTTTGAAATATCGAAACTTTAATAATAAAATAATTCAAAATGAGAAGTCTTTTTATTAGTGCATAATTCAGGCTCATTGATTATTTATCGAAGCGGCTGGGGGCTGACTGCAGTCTGAAAGGTTATACAGCTATATTCCTGCTACAGAAATAACCCAGAATAAAGAGGGACGGTGGAGCTTTAAATGAATCCACCATGGGTCTGAGAAGGATGGACTCTGTCTTTCGATCATTTCTCCTCATTTACAGGCGCCTGTGTTTCCTCTGTGCTGAATACAAACCTTTATAGTCTGTCTTCTCCTGCCTCTACATCAGTATCTTTGTCCCCTCTACATTTTACTGCACTCCCTGTTCTGCTATCAATTTTGTCTTAGTCGTTTCTATGACTGATCGAACTTCCAGAAATGATTTAATTACGGTGCACTGATATTACATTAGATTACATTACATGTCACTTGTTATATGCTTCTATCCAAAGTGACTTTCATATATTCAATACTGTGGGCATTCCCCAAAGGAGTAATTTGGGTTGAAGTGTCTCTCCACTGATCCGAAGATCAGCACACTAACCCACTGAGCCACAGCCTGGAGTTAATATAACAATAAAATTAAGCTAAGAACGTAAAATAAAGGGGAAAGTCTCTATTTTAAAGTAATCTTAGTAGGTTGTAGAGGGTAAAAGCAAGAGATTTCCTTGAAATACATGTAACTAAAATGAATACCTTTAAACTAGTGTTTATATTTGTTCTTCATTCATTTATTATTGGAAGCTATATTCATCATCATTGTTTAGTGATTCACATCACTCCAGTTCTGAGGTCTTTACTGGCTTCTATCTGACAAAAAATGTACTTCAAAATACAGCTGGTGGTCAATAAAGCACTGAATGGTTAATACATTTCTGATCTCCTTGAACCATCCAGAACTCTCAGGTCTTCTGTGAGAGTCAAAACTAAACATGGAGAAGCAGCATTCAGGAATGATGCTTCATTTATCTGGGGCAAACCCCCCAGAAACTACAGGTCCGATGCAACTCTTACTGTTTTTACCACTGCTTTCGATTAAATCAAACTCTTTTCCATATCTAACACTGCACTGTAATTGTTATTCTTGTCTTTTATACCTGTCTTTTTCTATTTGAGCTTGTTTTATTTGATTCTTTTGACTTTATAATGACTGTTTTAGTATTTAAATGTAATTTTATAATGTGTTTCTGCTGCACTATTTCTTAATG
This sequence comes from Notothenia coriiceps, assembly GCF_000735185.1. Lineage (NCBI taxonomy): Eukaryota > Metazoa > Chordata > Actinopteri > Perciformes > Nototheniidae > Notothenia > Notothenia coriiceps. Next base: position 2,897 of record NW_011359469.1, read on the forward strand.
CTCTTAAAGCTTTTCAGTTGTTGTAAAGCACTTTGAATTTCCTTATGTCGAAAGGTGCTATATAAATAAACCTGAAAAATAACTTTTATGCAACTAAAATTATTGTCTTTAAGCTCAGCCATCTGTAATGTCACCTCTAAATAAAACCGCAGCTATAGAAAATCAGATGCCATATACAGTAGATGCATTCAAGTCAAGGATCACATTGACATCACTTGCTGCAGGAACCAAAAAGACAAAACAATGTAACACAAAAAAAGCCTTCAGTCACCTTCGTCCCGAAAACCAAAAAGAGACAGCCTTCAGCTACCTCTGTCCTCGCACCATTTTGATCATGTTTGTCCCTGCATTGTCTCTTTTCAGCAAACACTGAAATGTTGAAAGCAGATTGTACATCGAGAAATCAAATCCACTGCCTGTCCAATAACATGATTATTATATTGATTACTATAATTATTTTGAAATTAGATATGTTTCATATTTCTCTGGTGATTTTTAATTTTTGTACATATGAACGATTCATACATGTTTATAATGGATCCACACAGCTGTTATTGCCGGTCAGAGGGTTTCACTCTCCTGTAAGTTCCCTCCAGAGGGAGTTTCTATTCCACCCAAGCACAAAATACAAATATGAACCTTAACATTTGAAACATCTGCAAAAAATAAACCATTCAAAACCCTGGCAGTTTCACAAGCCTTTATTTACAGGCTGAACAGTGGTTGTATATCGTTCTCAGTTTAATCAAATAAAAAGATTAAATATTGCAATGATTTGCAATTATTTAATTTTTTTCATGCTAGCTGCATGGATCCGTACGGTCTATTTGTCAGTCTGTCTATCCACCCCTTCTGTCCAGGTTAGGTGTTCGGATCAGGGAGTCACAGGTTCAAACCCCGCTGCAGTCAGCATGTTGTTGTGTCCCTGGGCAAGACACTTCACCCCAAATTGCTCCAGTGGGGACTGCCCACAGTATTGAGTATGTAAGTCGCTTTGGATAAAAGTGTCTAACAAGCAACATGTAATGTATGGGCCTGTTAGTGTATTCTAGAACCCTGAAGGCAGGAGAGACTGAAAAGAGTCAAGGGAAGCTTATAAAAGTTAACAGCATTTAATTACACAAAAGATGCGGTGGTGTACAAATG
>NW_011359469.1:6275-7156 GCF_000735185.1 Notothenia coriiceps
CCACCGTCCCTCTTTATTCTGGGTTATTTCTGTAGCAGGAATATAGCTGTATAACCTTTCAGACTGCAGTCAGCCCCCAGCCGCTTCGATAAATAATCAATGAGCCTGAATTATGCACTAATAAAAAGACTTCTCATTTTGAATTATTTTATTATTAAAGTTTCGATATTTCAAAGTTTTCGTGGGCGCCTGTGAGAAATGTTATGGCTCTCTTTGCACATGAGGATTCCAGATAAAGGTTTATGGTATTTGGTATATATGGTTTTAATTAATTTGATTATTTGAATTGTAATGAGTACTTACATTACATTAAAAAAGCCATTCATTCTTAATCCTTTTTTCTATCTAATCAAGAATGGGTAAGGCATATCAGAGATTTCCCCAAGGGACCCAAGGTCTGCAGTGGCAGTACTGTGAAAAATGTTACAATTGTTTGTTACAGTTTTGTCATGATGCTTAAATGCACTTGTAAAATACAATTAAAATCGGGGTATTCTTTTTTTGTTTTTTATGTGTCAAAATCAAATGTCCACACCGTCAATATTTCAGTTAATATTATGCTCAAAGGGTCATATCTTTAAAAGGTGCATGTGTTAATTTTGTATAACAGAGCCATTTCTCATAGTAAAAAAATAAAAAACCTCTACAAACACCGGTTTTGTTGTGATTGAAATTTATACTGGTGTTTCCTTGTCAGTAGTAATATTCATCCCGCTTCAATCTCATTAGTATGCATAGAAAGTGACAGGTGCTGTGACAGGTCACACCTCTACCTACTTATGCTAATGAGCTAAGTCCCGCCTCCCCTTTGTTCGAGGTGTGAGATCTCAAGTAGGTGTGATATCCCAAGTAGGTGTGAGATCCGTCGGTAGGAGGGGGGT
>NW_011359469.1:7201-8835 GCF_000735185.1 Notothenia coriiceps
TTATTTACGAATTCTTTTAGTCTCTTTTTTTTAATGCATATTTTAATAAATCCACTCCTTTTAAACCTTTTTTTTTTTTTTTACTGCCTTAGTAGTTATGTATCTCATCCACCGCTTCAACAACACTTCTCTCTGTGATAATGGGTTACTAGCGCGCGACCTGAAAGCACACACTGTTGAACTATGATTGGCGAGATATAGTGTTGATTTCACGGAGCACATGAAACTGAGGGACATAAGAGAGATTGGCCCAGGTCCACACTGCGCGCGGGACTCCACGAGAGAGATTATAACATCTCGACGATTCTTCTAATTTGTAAAGCGCCATGAGTGCACGCCCCATCGAACGTGGTCACTTTTAAGAATCTTATCCTCGGGTGTGAAATGGATGACTTGCAACCACTTAGGCATTTCATCACTCTCCAATCGCAGCTTTATGAACGGTGCAAAGAAGTAAGCCAAAGCATCCGACCTGGGTGCACTCCTACGATTTGATGGCACACTGAATCACGCATGGGCGACTATGCATTTTATTTAGAATTTGAGTGGATTGCATAATATTGACTTTGTGTACGCGAATTCCTCCTTGTCTTCTCTTCATTAGAGTGTCGTTTGGAAACTGCCCGTCAGAGAGAATTGTACGATGCTTAAGTGTTGCGCAGGCCTCATGCACTAAAGAACAGCTTTTAATGTTACACACCTTATCGGTATACCATCAGAAGTAGCGTGATCTGGTATGGGAGATCAGTCTTAAAGGTAGTTACCGCGTTGTTTAGAATAGATTACCGTCGATAGGAGTAGCTGGTTCGCCTTGTCCTCTCAGTACACAATCTACAACACTCTCGTCGATAGGAGGGGGTTGATGTGTATTCACAGGTGTGAAAAGCCCCCACTGTTGCGCCTTATGGTGTATCATAAAAAATGTTTCAATCACATTAGTATGCATAAAAAGTGACAGGTGGGCCCGCCCCCAAGTCTATTAAAACAAAATGCCGCTTCCATCACATTAGTATGCATAAAAGTGACAGAAGGGCCCGCCCCAATTATGTGATGTCAGAAGACCGAAGGGGTGGAGTGAGATAAAAAAAAAAGAACCCCGTGCAGATAAAAAGCCAGTCATTTCCAATCATCAAGTCATCTTTCCAAAAAGAAAAAATGGCCAAGAGACGCCTCGATATGGGTTTAATCAGCGAGACGCCTGTGACAACTTACCGCCATCCGTCCGGAGCGCCAATCAAGAAACGGATGCAGTATCTGTGCCGGGTTCAAACACCTCCGGTCGAAGATCTTGAAGAGAAATGGCTTCTGGAAAATGAACATGTTTGGGGATACGTATTCAACTATATGGCGAATGAACTGCATTTCTACAATCTGAAGAATGGAGAAACGTATGGACCCCACAGTGTTAAAGCAACGTTGACCTCAACGGATTGGGCTGTGTTAACTCTGGTGTCTTCCAGAGATCTCCACGCAACCATTGTATCGGAAGAAGTAGTGCATCAAGAAAACACTGTGGAACCAGCGGTGTACAAGATATGTGCAACAAGAAGCAAAGAAACGCAAACAAAAAGCGAGATCAAAGAACAGTTTTCACGGTTACCCCTCAATGTGGAGGAAGAAGAAGGAAATATCCC
>NW_011359470.1:0-2301 GCF_000735185.1 Notothenia coriiceps
TGCTCAAAATACCAAACAGATCATTCTAGCCTCAAAGCCCTCTATTTCAGCTGTTACTGAAGTGCTGATTCTGGGTCAGTAGCTGCCAGCAGAAACTCAGCTGCCGGGATTAAAAGCCATATCATGTTCCAAACCACATCAAGGATTCTTTCTGAAACAGTATGGAGCCCAAACTCTTTCTCTCTTGCCGGTTATACCACAAGGTGAGTTCCTTTTTACTTCCTGCTTCTTCACACACATGCTCTCCAGTACAGGTTAGCTCTGAGTGTTAGCCATGCTTGCTAATGTAAACAAAGACCATATTACGTCCAAAACAGGCATTGTTTCTGATAGCAACGTTTCTGATAGTGTCGTGGGTCTACATTTCTGATATCACGTCATATCGGCAGCAAATCTGGATCAGCTCCGTTGTTCCCCCGTTTTTAGAGATTTGGGTACGGAGGGAAAGAGAGAGGGTTTTATTTTCTGACACGGCGTGAGTTCCCCGACACACCGGGGACACATCTTTATGTATAAAAGACATCACAAAGTGGATTTAGCATGATAGGTCCCCTTTAAGGTCAAATAGACTCAGATAACTCTAACCTTCTTGTCATAGCTTCCCGTTAAGAATCAGATACCTCTAATTGGGCTGGTCTTCAGTCTTTCCTCTGACCAGCTGTTCTCCCTCAGCTCCTCTTCTTCCTCGTTCTCCTCCTTCATGCATGTCACTTTCCATGTGCAGGTGGTGATGGGACGGCGAGCCTCGCAGGCCGCCCGCAGCTCCAGATATGCTTCTTATCTATAATGCCCAATTATGGCAAAGAAAACCCCGGGCGCTGTTTATATGCTAAGCCGCCGGGGCAAAGACTTGATGAGAAAATGTCGCCCCGTTCTCTGTTTCACGCTGACACACACTTGACTGTATCTGAGCGCTACACATCGCCTATGTTGTTGTGCGCTGTGTAATGGAGGCTATAGGGAGAATGAAATATATTCCAATAATGGTATGTAGATGAGGTTTTTCGTGGACAAAACAGAGTCAGATAAGAATCAATTCTGCTCAGCCTTGAGGAATCAGGATAATGGATTCAGCGGCTAACCTGACAATCAGCAGTGAGACAGACAATAATGGCAATCTGAGCCGGAGCGAGCGTTCCTCTTATTTACACGAAGGCCCCGAGTCGTGCGGTGATTACATTACTAAAATGTAATGATGACATCCGATGAAGGAGGGCCGGAGAGGCGAGGCAGGATAATTGATTATGGAAATGTGTTTTCACGGCCTCTCTGTTGTTTATCAAGCTTTTTCTGAGAATTTTGAGAAAAAATGTTTTACAACCGTTTCCGAATACAGATGCGTTAACTCTGAGGAGCACGAACTCTGAAGGGATGGCATTATAATTATTGCTTTTAATGACCTAACACAGGAAGGTGAGTGTTTCTTGCCCCATTATATTCAGATTTATTTGTATTTATTCATTTATTTTTTGTTCTGTTGTCTGTTTCTGTTTTTTGTGGATTGTCCTTTGAAGTGTAGGTTTTGGAATCGTCTTGTGACTGTTGAGAATAGGAAATATGGAAATTCAGATTTGCACCAGGAACTTGTTAATTCAGCTGCAAGTAATGATTATTTTCATTGCTGATTAATCTGCCCATTACTTTCCGAGAGCACTCAATTAATCGTTAACTCTATAAAATGACAGAAAATAGTGAGATATACAAAAAATACCCATTCCAGTCCATGGTTGGTGATGTTAGTAAATCTATTTCTCAGTCTAAAACCAAATATATTTACAATAGCTGCGTTCACACCAGAGTACTTTTCCCACTTTAGTTCCGATATAGTTCCGAAATGTCGCGTTCACACCAAAAAGAGCCGGAACTAAAATTAGTTCATGAGAACCTTTTTACCCCCTTTTCCGTCCGTCCCTGCTAGAGAGCGGGGACTCTCAAGCGGCTCTCTTGTGAGAAAATAGCTATATTTCTGATTGGCTGGGCGGATTGCAAACCACGCCCCGTAAAACTCAAAAAAAGTGTTGTGAAGCCACCATTTTATTATCCTCGCATTAGCATTATTAGCATTAACATTATTAGCATTAGCATAGCGCAGAAACGCAGAGAGACTAACTTATGGCAACACAAAAGAAAACATGGGAGCGGTGGAGATGAGGAGGTGTCGGCGTTCTGGCGATTTACTCGGAAGGCTTCAGTACCAGCAGCTTCTACTGAAGCCAGTCCCCAACTCCGGGGACTTCCGGCCGGGGATTTTGGGCGGCAGTATACGCCGTGAAGTTGTTTGCGGCCTGCCAGTAAACCCAA
>NW_011359471.1:0-3467 GCF_000735185.1 Notothenia coriiceps
TGTGTGTGTGTGTGTTAGCGTTTGGTTGTGTGTGTGTGTGTATGTTAGCGTTTGGTTGTGTGTGTGTGTGTTAGCGTTTGGTTGTGTGTGTGTGTGTTAGCGTTTGGTTGTGTGTTAGCGTTTGGTTGTGTGTGTGTGTTAGCGTTTGGTTGTGTGTGTGTGTTAGCGTTTGGTTGTGTGTTAGCGTGTGTGTGTGTGTGTGTGTGTGTTAGCGTTTGGTTGTGTGTGTGTTAGCGTTTGGTTGTGTGTGTTAGCGTTTGGTTTTGTGTTAGCGTGTGTGTGTGTGTGTTAGCGTTTGGTTGTGTGTGTGTGTGTTAGCGTTTGGTTGTGTGTGTTAGCGTTTGGTTGTGTGTGTGTGTGTGTGTGTGTTTGTGTGTTAGCGTTTGGTTGTGTGTGTGTGTGTGTGTTAGCGTTTGGTTGTGTGTGTGTGTGTTAGTGTTTGGTTGTGTGTGTGTGTGTGTGTGTGTTAGCGTTTGGTTGTGTGTGTGTGTGTTAGCGTTTGGTTTTGTGTTAGCGTGTGTGTGTGTGTGTGTGTGTGTTAGCGTTTGGTTGTGTGTGTGTGTGTGTGTGTTTGGTTGTGTGTGTGTGTTAGCGTTTGGTTGTGTGTGTGTGTTAGCGTTTGGTTGTGTGTGTGTGTTAGCGTTTGGTTGTGTGTGTGTGTGTGTGTGTTAGCGTTTGGTTGTGTGTTAGCGTGTGTGTGTGTGTGTTGGCTGCTCCTCTGCAGACATCATTAAATATTTATCCTTCTGCTCGTATTTCTCCTCATCTGTCTATCCATTCCTCGCTTCCTTCCTTCTTTCCTTTCTTCACTTCTACCTCCTTCCTCTTTGTAAATCCTTATGCTTTCTTTCCTTTTTCCTCTAATTGTTTAGAGTTTTCAAACAAACTAGAAGTGGAAAGAAGGTAGTGAAAGCTGATGGAAATGAAACACAAAAGTTAAACTAATCACAAAGAAAAGAAGAAACTGAAACGAGATGTTTGACAAACTTCCTCTCCTCTCTTTATCGATCACTCCTGAAAACACGCAGGGATTTTAATCCGTCATTCTGCTCTGGGTATTGAATTCAGGTCCTGTGGGGAGGGTGTGTGTGTGTCTTTATGTCTGTACATGTGTTTGTGTGTATGTTTGTTTGTCTGTTTAAAGAGTGCATCATATTCTCCAATCATTCTGTGTGTGAGACTACAATAATGTCTGTTTGTTGCTCTGGTATCACACACACACGTCCTCTGGGTGTCAGTGTTTGTAAGCAGGAGACTTAGTGTGTGTGTGTGTGTGTGTGTGTGTGTGTGGTAGGTAAACCAATCTGAGGGGAAATATCAGCCCGGTTATTGATTTGGTCCGGCCTGTTTTCAGGGTCACTGTGATGTCAGCGTTTGTGTTATTATTGCTTTTATTGTCTGCAGCTTTTTATTCAACACAACACCATGACATCAAACCTCATTGATGTGCGGCCAGACGAGCTACTGCGTATCACAATGACAACAGCAAAAGGACTTTATTATGGACATTATGTGGAGTAATAGGCTCCATGTTCTATTCCTCTTTATAATCTTATTTGATGAGCATTGTTGGAGGGAGCCTGAAACATTACATTTGAATTGCAAGCTGCTGTTTTTCTGTAATTCCCTTGTTCATTGTTATATACAAATATTAGAAAAGACACAATACATCAACTTTTGATAAGACCTTGAGATCTAAGTGTTGGATCCTTCATTCAGATTATGAAGTCTACCTTTTCAAATTGAGCTTCCAGGCAATTTGGACAGCCCGCCCTTCTTCTGAGTACCGTAATTTTCGGACTATAAGCCGCGCCTTTTCCCCTATTTTTCGACGCTGCGGTTTATATAACGGTGCGGCTAATCTATGGATTTTTACAGCTAACGGCCACCACCTTTAACTCTATGGGCTCTATGGCCGGTCCGCGGACCCCCACTTTAAGCGGCGGGTTCCAGCAGGAAAAGCTGGAGGCCGGAAAAGAGTGAGACAGGTAGCGCGCAAAAGTAAAAGTGGAACCGAGAGTGGTATGCCGCTGCTGCGGCTTATATTCAGGTGCGGCTTATAGTCCGAAAATTACGGTATATATAAGACGTTTTCACAATGAAATAAACACAGGTAAAGTGAATTAAAAGTGAGCACAACCAGAACAAAAAGTACCTCCTCCTGAAAAGTCCATGCAGCAATATTAGAAAATCTATTTGTCTTGCCGTTAGTATTTGATCATTTTCATAAATACAATCTTTTTTTGACTAACACTCCACAGCCTTGTAGTTGTATGGAGCTTCTTTTTTTTTTACAAATCTCTACCTCCATTGTTACTCAGTGTCTGTCCCTCATTCACTTTCTCTCCATCTGCCTGTCTGTGTTCATGTCCATCAGCCTGTCTCTCTGTCCTCTAAACTCCCTCTGTCTGCCCGTCTCCATCCCTCAGTGACAGTCTGTCACTCAGCCTCCATCCTGTCTGTCTGTCTGTCTGTCTCTGTCTGTCTGTCTGTCTGTCTGTCTCTGTCTGTCTGTCTGTCTGTCTGTCTGTCTGTCTGTCTGTCTGTCTCTCTCTCTCTGTCTGTCTGTCTGTCTCTGTCTGTCTGTCTGTCTGTCTGTCTGTCTGTCTGTCTGTCTGTCTGTCTGTCTGTCTCTCTCTCTGTCTGTCTGTCTCTGTCTGTCCGTCTGTCTCTGTCTGTCTGTCTGTCTGTCTGTCTGTCTTCTTCGTCTGTCCGTCTGTCTCTGTCTGTCTGTCTGTCTGTCTCTCTCTCTGTCTGTCTCTCTCTCTGTCTGTCTGTCTGTCTGTCTGTCTGTCTGTCTCTCTCTCTCTGTCTGTCTGTCTGTCTGTCTGTCTGTCTGTCTGTCTGTCTGTCTCTCTCTCTCTGTCTGTCTCTCTCTCTGTCTGTCTGTCTCTCTGACTGTCTCTCTCTGTCTGTCTCTCGCTCTCTCTCTCTCTGACTGTCTCTGTCTCTCTCTACCTCTCTCTCTGACTGTCTCTGTCTGTCTGGCTCTCTCTCTCTCTCTCTCTGCTGTCTCTGTCTGTCTCCTCTCTCTCTGGCTACTGGGGGCTTCTCTGTCAGGATTACACGGCGTCAGGTTGGCCAACATGGACTCCGCTGGTGGGGAAACAAAATGTTCTTTCAGCACAAAGCCGCTCTAATCCGCTCTCTTCATCCCCCCAGCAGAACCTGATTACAGAAAGCTGGTTGGCGGGCATTAGGACAGGCAGACAGGCAGACAGGCAGAGAGACAGGCAGGACATCCCTGAATCTGTGAAGCTGCCTGTTTAACTGACTGATGACTTTATTGGCTTGTTGACTGACTTACTAATTATCAATCTTGGCTAACTAACCCTCCAGCCTTCCTGTCAGCTGATTCTTTTTTTATTATTACTTTTTTTTTTTTAATTACATTTTTTTAATTGTTTTTTCAGTTGAATTGAATAACAGGGTAATACTTCTCTGGGTGTGTGTGTGTGTGTGTTAGC
>NW_011359472.1:0-3781 GCF_000735185.1 Notothenia coriiceps
GCAACCATGCTCGGGGGTCTTCTTCACTGCTTTTGATGTATTTTGTGGCAGAATACAGCACCACTTACAGGCCCGGCATAAGTACTACAACATTTCCAGTGGTCTCGTGTGAACGGACACGTTAAATGAGCCGAATGCGTGTGAACGGAAGACTTTTTTTAAAACGAATTTGTGGCGTACGCAAACGTTCAGTAAAGTCACCCTGCTATATATTTGACTGCAGTTGTCTTAGGAGGTTAGAACTTTAACGTTATGTTGATATATAGTTATTTCTGGCTTTATATCTAAAATATGTTAGTTGGGGCCAGGACTTTTATTATGGGAATTGTTATTTATTTTAAGAACCACTCCAGAGCTTGGCAAAGGGCAAGGGGAGACTGCTTGAGTTTGAAACCAGAAAGAAAGAAAGAAAATTAAGAAGAATACCATAAGGTACATGTTACTGTCACACTGATCCTTATGTTCAGATAATAATTCGCAAAACTTGCGTCTATAGCAAATCTTTTATCGTTTATACTGAGGGTGTTGTCACAGATGATAGTAAAGAAATTGACATTTTCATCCGATGCCTGGTCGGGAACTTCTTCTTGAGAGCTTAAAAGTATGTTGAAGATAAAACTAATGCTGCTTAAAAATTCAAAGATGCTGCTTATTTTAAGCAACAGCAGAGCTCCTCAAAAAGCCCAAATGTTCCAGCACTGATTAATTGTTGTTTGAAGATGAAGAGAAGCTCTGATGAGATCTGTGAGTTATTGATACAAGGAAGAAAGAACAAAGTAGTGTCTATAATGCATTGCATAGGAAGATGAACCAGTGACAAAGTAAAACATCAAAAGCAGACATGGTGCAGAAACAATCCACCAAGGCAAGTGATCTCTCAGATGGGAATCAATTCTTAAAATCAAATACATTTGGCAAAAATACAAAAAGGGCTCCGCTGTGCTTATATAACATAGGTTACCATACGTAACCCTTTCTTCTCTGCTCAGGCTTGTTAAAAACAATGATTATTAGATATAAGATATTTTTTTGTTTTTTAATTTGAGTCCGTGAGGATGCATGACCTCCTCTTCATATTTCACCTATACACATTTAAAAAAATTAAATTAAACGCCTCCTGTTTTATGTTGATCATCATATGAAACATGAGAATCAATCACACTGAAAATAGACACTTGTGTACGGAGACAGGCTGAGGCACACACTGTTACTGTAAATTACATTATGTGTGTTTGTGCTTATGTATGGTAAACAGCCGCTTATACACCCTTTATAACAAGGTCACTTTCACTTCAGCAGCTGTTGCCAGGCACCAACAGGAAGTGCTCCATTGAGCAACGTATGTTCAAGTCAAAGAGAAACAATGAGACACAAACTGAGTGTGGAGACAGGCTGGACGGCAGAGGACGTCAGTAGAACACACTGTTTGTTTCACACAGAGGACAGAGTGGGCAGTAATGCAGGGGCTGTGAGGGTGGTCCCTCGGACCCTCAGCCGCTCACTGCTCCTCCCTCTCTGGGGTTGGGAAGGGGTGCCATAAGTTGTTACTGTGGACTCTCAAATACTGATCAGTGCCTTTACTTATTTCTGCAGAGGGAACCAGGCATTCATTTCAAATGAGCTCGGAGACAAAGCTTTATTTCAAGCTTTCCTTGTTGAATAACTAAAGTATATTTTATCCATCAGCACAACTAAATTATGTCATAGTCACAACTCGGCTGCTTTGAAACTATGATTTCTAAAACAAATACTGTTTTCATTAGCTAATTATTCAGTTTCATCCATTTTGTTTCATGATGGTCAAGAAAATAACTGATTGGAGTAATTATTGTATAAAAGCTGTATTTCTGTTAAAGAAAGTAACTAAGATAAGAAATTACAAAGGATGTTTTTCCATGAAACATCAGCCAGCTTTATACACTAAAGGAAAAAAATACTAACAAATAAAACCTGTCTTTTCTTTCTTAAAGAGTGACTGCACCCAGTCTCAGAATCTTAACCATTAGCAGGAGATAGCATGCTTATCCTCACTCTGATGTGTGGTGCAATGTGGCACGACAACACAATGCAACATCACTGCTATGTGAAACTACAAATGCATTTCAAATATGCATGTGCATGCTCCTGCAACAAAGAAAGTAGTGCCAGTGGAAAATAATAGAATAGATATGAATAATCCTTGTGGTTAGAACAATTAGTCTGTAGGGGGTTGGACTTTGGACCGATGGGTCGCCGGTTCACGTCCCGATTGGACCAAAAAATACTGGTTATGGACTGATACTGGAGAGGAAATGAAAAACAGCAACAATATACAACAAGCATATTGTTCTGGCGTTGGCTATCTAGTCAACGTCAGAAAAATATGCTTGACCAAAATGTTAAGAGCCTTAAACAAATCTTTATAACTGATTCTGTTCTAACAAAAGATAATACCACAGTAACATTAGTTATTAAAGCATTACCATTAGCCATGTTCAGGATCATTATTTAGTTTAGGTAGTTTGAGCACAGAGTAAGAGCTGATCAAGATGATTACGATTTTTAAAAAAATGCCTTCCCTATAGATCAAAGTGTGGGACGCAGAGATGTGATAGGTGGTTCGCGAATGGACGCGATGAACGGGAGATTATTATAATTTTTTTTTTTTTAAATACATTTTTTCGACCTAAGGTGGTGGACTGTTACAGCCGGAGACTCGCAACGGGTGTTTGCGGCGGCGGATGCGGTACCGGCGCAGCGGCGCTGTGAAAGTCCACGACCCACCTATGCCAGAGCCAGCGGCCCACCGAAGGCAGCAGCCCACAAACGGCAGCGACCCACCGGGAAAAGTCCTGAATCTCCCGATGGCCAATCCGAGCCTGCTCACAGACACAACTGAAACCAAAATAATTTACAGACATATGTAAAAATCTCTCATACACACATGTGAAACGCTCTCACATGTGAAACGCTCTCGTGCACACACACACACACACACGCACACAAAAGCATTGCAGTCGGGAAGAAAAGCAATGTGGAGCGGCACCTCACCACTTCATAAGGAGTTTAACCGTAACACTTTTCGAAATCCCGTTTGTGTCCCCCCACTTTACAAATAGGCCTATGTTTATTTTTATTTTTTTTAATGCAAGTCGTCATCACCACGGAGGAGCACACATTCTCTGTGAGCGAGACAGAGAGCGAGCATGAGAGAGAGCTAGAGAGGGCACACCTTTATCTATATAATATAGCCTAGTTGAAAAAAAATTAAGTAACAAATCATTCCAATATGTACTATAGGACAGTAAAAAAAAAAAAAAAGGGGGAGTGATTAATAAAATATGCATAAATAATAAGAAAGCATGCTAACTAACATAAGATAAGAATAAACAAGTTTAAATGATTTTTTATTGGTTGTGATCATATTCTAAAGATGTTTGGATTATTGAAAAGTATACAGCTCCCTTTCATCTGAGTGTTGAGAGCTGTATCCACAAATTCCTTTTGTGCTCAAAGTGCACCAGATTGGTGCATTTCACTTCAACATTTAAAAAACAATCTTCCCGGGGGTGCATGCACCCTAGAGGATGTGAGGTCCACCCCGAAATAAAGCAGGTTAAAATAATTAAATTGCATAGATTTTATTTTAGTAAACACTGAAAACTGATCCCACAGACCCAAACAGCACACAAAGGTTAAAGGTAAGCATATCATAATGTTAAATATGCTAAATATATACACTGCAAAAAACAAGTGAACGAGTGAAAAGGCCCACCAGTTCAAAGTGGGGAATGGCAGAAAA
>NW_011359473.1:0-3666 GCF_000735185.1 Notothenia coriiceps
CACAAAAAGACAACAACAGCAACAACATAATGTGAGGTAATCATATTTTTCACAAAACGAAGACCGCACCATAGGGAAGCTTAACGTCTGTTTAATCAAAAATAAGGAACAGGGAGAGGCTTGCAAAACTCTGGGAGTTGAGACTCAGGTGCAGGGTGAGGGTCTCATTGCAGGTCTTCAGGCTCCATTGAATCCCCCTGGGGTTCTTGCGCTGAGAGAGGGAGACAGGAGAAAGGGTTAAATACATCTAGCAACCTACAGTATAGGATGGGAAATTGCTGACCTATTTGAAACTTACCTTGTGTTTTCACTCTCACTTAAGTCCCTCTCCCTTTGCCATCAATCCAAAATCAGCTGAGCTGCAACATAATACAGACAGGTAATAATCAACAGAATCCCAAGGACATCATATGGCTCTGCTAAAAACACTCACCCATAAGTTACGTTTTTGTTTACTGTTTGGAGGTCTCAAATATGCACGTGTATGATAAATCCATATCAATAGCGATGTATCACACAAATAGCTCTCTTCCTTATTATTGTGTAACGTGAACTATATTATACTAGCTTGAATTCTAAAATGGATATCCTCATTTCATCATCTCCACCCACTACAATTACACACGCCCCAATGTTATATTTAACTAATATTTAACTCCCTCCACCCCGGATAAAAGCACGTTAAGAAGCCCCTTTTCTCTAATTCCACAACGTTGGGTTGAAATAACATTAGGAGAACGTATTAATAGGCTGTTCGTGGTTAACGTGTGTTGCTAACTTTATCCGGAATTCTAGCCTAATCTGTTATCTGTAAACGTAAATCAGTAGATTTAGGGATAATCCACTAACATCCTTTAATACACATGTTAATTTGACTCAGATGTGCTGATAATCCGCAATATAAATCTTTAAACGTCTTCTTACCTTTAAAAGTTCAACACGAACGGTCTATTATGCTGCAACTCTACTGCGCTGCTAGCCGCAGATAGCCCCGCAAGTCAGCGGCAAGCTAACTTCCGGGGAACTATTGAGAGCTCCACGATCCGCAATTGCTGTAAAAAAACTGGTCCATTGGAGTGAACGGAGATGTCGTAACTCTTCTATCTATATGGCGCTGGGTAGTGACAGTGACAACATCAATCAATCTGTTCCACGTAGCGCGCCCCCTAGAGGCCTGGAGCACTTCCGGAATGTTTTTTTTGGGGTGTGTTTTGGGATTTGTATGTGCTTTGGACTTTGCATATCGTTTTGGTATTTGCAGCGTTTTTTTGTTGCGTTTTTTTTCGGGGTTCGTGTGTTGTATTTAGTTTGCATCATTTCTGTAAATGCAGCGTTTTTTGGTTGTATTTGTTTTCAGGATTTGTTTGTTTTTCATTTCAGGATTTGCAGCTGTTTCCTGCTAATGTATGCGTTTTTGGCCGTTGTTCCGCGTTTGCACCTGCCAGCCACCATACAATTGTGATTGCTACAAACATCTGGGATCTTAACAATTATCTTTTCTTTGAACTGAACTTTGCATATCGTGAACTGTACTGTACTTTACTATTATTTTGGTTTACACTGACTGTGTTTTTGCTGGCCCAGTCCTCATATCCTGTAGGGTATGTTATTTAAAAAAAAAAGTTACTGAAAGCTCCTGAAGAACTCGCATCAAAGGAGGCCGTTCTTGTGCGTCACTCTTATCTAGTCAAATCAGCGAGCTCCGTGTATCAGAACGCGGAGGGTTCACAGGTCATGGGTTTCCTTTCCTCCTTCCAACGAAAGAGGAAGATGGCGGCCGCAGGCAGCGACGGAACAGGTTTAGCAGTCAGATAATACCGAAGAGTAGGGCGCCTTTAAGACGTCACTTTCAGGGAACACGCACACTAATGGCGCTGCTGTATGGCTTGTTATGGAGGCTCTTGCTCTTTCTGGTCCACATAAACAGGGCGCTGGTCTCCTGGCTCCGTGTCCGGCTTCGGAGCTGGAAGGGTCGGCTTTGGGAGCGGGTGATGGCCGCTTTGCTCCTGCCGGTAGCCCTGGCCGGGGTCCCCGACCCCCAGAGGAAGGTAAACCAGGACCCTGATGCTAACGCTAACCCGGTAACTGGAAACCGCAATGCCGTGCGTCGGTCCCGCTGGCTGTCTGACGGCAGGTCTCTGGAGAATCTGCCGGTCCACATCGGCCTGTTGGTGGCGGAAGAAGAGCCCAGCTACACGGACATAGCAAACCTGGCAGTGTGGTGCATGGCTGTCGGGATATCTTATGTCAGCGTCTATGATAACCACGGTAAAAACCCTGAACGCTTCACCCCATACTAACCGCCTCTGTCGCTGTCTCTGATGGCTGGCCTAATAAAGGCTCAACGCTATTTAATTTACCATTCAAAAATACATATGTATATTTTGACTGATGCAGGAGATGTCACACTCACTTTCCATCCCCTTAACTTAAATGTTGATTGAATACGTAAATCATATTTCAACTGAGCATATTTTATTCAAGTGGATTAAAGGTCCTCACTTCCCAGTCTCATTTCACCCCTTTCATGTGACTGTATGGTTATATTGGAATGTTCCACATTATGCCCTTTCAGTTCTAAAGTTAGGCTGAGACTTTTCTCATTCATTATTTAGTCTCTGAGAAAACATGGATGACACTGTGTATTATTTGGCCAATTCTGCTTGAAATATGATACTCGTTTTTTCCGGTCATATTTTATCTTGGTTAAATCTGGAACCCGGTGTTATTCCAACCCTTCTAGCTGTCAGGACATTATCCCAGTTTGAACTTAAACAGTGTTGCTCAATCAGCTGGGCTAACACTGAAAACACACTAATAACCACACACACTTATTACACTGGTTTATATTCTGAGAGCAAATGATGCACATTGATCATGTAAACTCCCGCTTTATTACTTTGTCCTTTTGAATATCTATATTCTCCTGAAACATAGCCCTGTTCTGTCGCTGTCTTATCTTTTCACACTGATGCATCTCTCTCAGGGAACCAAATCTGAACAAGGTACAAGTCCTGGAGACTTGGAGTCAGTTTTGCACATTTTAAGCCCTTTTTTTCTGATTTCAGATGCACAGGAGACGAACATTAAGTTAAGCACTTAAATGATTTTATAGGAGCTGTTACTAAGATTTGTTACATTATGAAAGAAATAAAACAGCAGCTAGAGTCAAAGCTCAAATGTCTCTTTCTCCACTCCAATTGTAATAAGAACATTCCTTGTTTTTTTCACCCTGGTTTGAATGATGTACTTATCAGCCACATTGGTTTCTTCACTCAGGCATTTTTCAGAAGAACAACTCTCGTCTGTTGGAGGAGATAGTAAGGCAGCAGCAGGACTTGATGGGTGTCGACGGATCCAAATGCGATGTGGAGTTTCTTAGCCAGGGAAGTGACAAACACCAGCACCATGGTAAGGACTCTCCTTTTTCACTCAGTACGTTTAAAAGTATATGTTCTTAAGTAAAATGTCAAGAATCATCATGTTAATCACATAGCTATCATATGCCTAAAACAGTCCTGATGCTCTTCTTGGTTATCATTAGGGGTGTAACGGTACACGTGTGTACCGAAGTGTACCGAACGAATATAACGTTAAACGTAAAAAATTGAGAACGTGAACAACTTATTGGAAGTAATCTCAGGTGCTGCGTCGCAGCATTCAGAG
>NW_011359474.1:0-4356 GCF_000735185.1 Notothenia coriiceps
GTTTATTTTGGAACTTGACAATCAACTTTCCTGCAATGTTAACTAAGTTGAAGCACTTATTTTAACTGATATTATACATATGTATTATAATCTTGTAAAATGTATCTAGATAGTATAAGAAATGTGCAGAATATGACAGATGATAGATGTCTTGTAATGCACTGTTGAGGAACCTGCGACCCAAGTTTTTAATCTCTGACCTTTTTCATCTCTGACTTTGTCAGGTATTGAACATCCAATAAATGAGAAACAGAGAATTATTAAATATAAAACATAGAATTTGTGTGATTATACTAAATGATTTCCAAATAAACACCACTGCATATTTCCAACTGTTACACATGCTGCTGTAACGAAAAAATGGCCCCGCTTGGGATCAATAAAGTATATCTTATCTTATCTTATGATGATCGATGGCTACTGCCATATTTGCAAAATGTGCCTCTGAACCTTGACAAGTGCATGTTTCAGGCTTATCAATGAACAACAGGAGGGGTCACAGACATAAGACCAGCTGTTAAATAAAACTCTTCTGACTTTAGCTGTCATGTGGGTATACTAATGCAGCCCATTATGGACACAAGCAATTTTCATCCATTTATTAATTATATGTTTTAAATGTGATAACACTACTGTGTTTCGTATCCCCTAAACCTCCAGGGATGTACACAGTTTAATACTGGCAACTTCCAATTATAGGAAATACGAAAACGTTTTTTAAAACTACAATTCCCATAGAACATGTTGCGAAACACAATAGCCAGCATGTGTAGTTCTCGGGGGTGGGGCTGGACCCGTTCGAGTCCAGTTTTGGATAGTCTGCCGTGGTTACATTCCATTTCAAAGAGCTGTTTGATGCTCGGCGTAACCTTGTCGCACTGCCACTCCAACATCCAATCACAGAGCTTGAGGACTAATCACGGGGTTTGTAACGCAAAGCGGATGTTGTAGTCCCAAACCATAGCTGTGGATTCTGGGTAGTGTAGTGTCTTCGGAAACTCTGTTGTGTCTAAACTCCGAAAAAACTATTCGTTTCTCCGAATCGAAGGTTAAAAACACAAAAGTATCCAATCCAATCCAATCCAACTTTATTTATATAGCACTTTAAAACCTTCAGACCAAAGTGCTGTACAGAGAGATAAGCTCACACAACATAATATAAACACATTTAAAATACAAGATACAAACACAAAACAAACCAGAATAAACGTAATAATTAAAACATAAATAACAGCCATATAATAAAAACAATAGACCACTGAAAGCAAATAAAAGCAACAATCTACTTGTTTCCGAATGCTAAGGAGAAGAGGTGGGTTTTAAGACGTGATTTCAAAGTATTGTACACAATTTAAACCAATCAATATTGTGTAATTAACAAGGATAAACTGAAGTTTTTTTAGTGGATGAGTAATGCAGATATCACTGTGTAATCATTTGACAGTGAGGGAAATACTTCAGGTTTTATTATGAAAACTTCGAGACCGGAAATACTGTTTTCACCCTGTGATGGTTGAAGCCACCTTTACATGGACGCTGCGTAAAGACGTAGTATATACACGTTCTCCTGGCGAGACCTCAAATCATCTTCGTAATATCTATCAAACTATAGATCCTACACATCCATTGGACGTATATTCTAAAAGTATGATATGCACTTTTCGCTAGAAATGTAATCAAAAAGCATTTGAATGGCCAAACTATTCCACAATTTAGAATTTTCCAGAGAGGGTTATTTGTGAATAAACGACCCTCTGGAGCGTTTGCAATCAACGGGAGCATGTTGTTTCTTACACGACCACTAGAGGTGCTACACTTTAAAACGTGACTATGGGTCGTAATAAGCTGCTGAACAATCGACCTATTTGGTAGTTTTTTGTAGGAGGACAGGCTGTTCAAAACCAATATGACACCCAATTGAAGCAATTTGTTTAAAACTTTGTGAAAAGAAAGGGCTACTTGAATAATATGAATCGTAACTCAGTCACAGTGGAGCATACAGACATGATACATATGTTTTTTAATGAAGTAACCCTTGATACTTATAACTTTTTGGGTTTTTTAGTAATCTTCGAATGGTGCCAACTTTTAATTAAAGGGGCTTTAGCCTAATACTAAAACTACCCTGGTGTTTTGACTCCCCGGAATGACCTGGCTGACGCGCTATACCGTTTGTTTTGTTGCTCTAATAAAAAATTGGATGGCTAAATTCCAGTTGCAGCATGATACAATTCATTTATCGTCCTTGTATGCATCAAACCTGTGCCCTAGGTAATAGGACAGCGCTCCTTTTTGGCACACAAGGTGAATAACACACCATTGTGGCAGTAAAACCCAAACATGACCCTTAAATAATGGCTATTACATAAATAAATATTGCTTGATTGTTTGCACACATTGGCAACAGCTTCATTTACACCTAAACATGCACAAACACTGTGGTGGGTGCAAGGAGTGCAGATGGAAATTAGCATATCAATCACGTCTTCTCTTTTGCATAAATGTATTTGTATGCATGGCCCTTGTTAAGTTAAGACAACATAATTATGATTCCTCCCATAAATGTCTGTAAATGGGTTTGGCAATGGTAGAGGTATACATATAGAAACCAGACACCTTTTTGTAATGGGTCACTCACACCCTCTTTTTGCCAATTGGCATTAACACAATCACACCTCTAAACTTTTGACCATGCCAAATAACGCCCTCCTATTGGCGCCAATGGGTGGGACATATTGTGAGAACTGTCCGTCATGAAGCAAAAATAATAAAAACTGTCTCTTTGTATAAGGATGAATGCAAAAGCTCGCAGGAGCTTGTTACTCATGCAAAGACAATTTAAGGCACATTTAAATGTAAACCAGTGTAATGAATATGAATACTAAAAGCTTGTACTGTACAGTAAATTGTGTTTGGGGGGGGGGGTTGAAGGTTTCTCTATGATATCAATACCATCATCCAAAGTGCTTTCAGTGTGTAATGTGAATATATTACCAGCAGGCGTATCAATTGTGGTTGAGTGCAATGAGAAAATGCTGCATCTATTTCCGTGCTTTTGCTGCCAGCTACGGCATATGCCCTAATTGGTTACCCTAGCCCTTGTGCTGCAAAGGCAGATGTGAGAAAACACTGAGCTCAACAACTGGCTGACAAGCAATTAGGGATTGAAAAGTGGTCTATGGTGCACCTTTCAGCAAAACCAAATGTATATTAAGATCAGAAACTGACATCATAGCGGGAAAAATCCTGGAAAGTGACAAGTCTGCAGAAATATTGATAATATAGATGAAGAACAAATCTAACACTGTGCTTTGGTTCGGCGGAACATTACAGGCTTGGTTTGCTAGAGGGGGAACGTGAGCATGCAGTAGCAACAACAAGGTAATTAGCGCCCTGTGTTAAGGAAATGTAATCATTTAGTAACGTCCGGACTTCACTCCTCTGCAACGTTGTGATGCCATGAAACCATTGCTCTCTCTGCAGGCTCTGGAGGGCCCATCTCTGTGGCTACTGGCAGAATACTAAATCCTGCTTTTAAAGAGCTGCCACAGTCCAGCTGCAGTTTGTCAGTGGCATCAGACTGCCCTCCGGTGGACAGTCGGTGAAGTGCAGATAAAGAAATCAGTATCGTTTCTAGTGAAATACATTTGGTGTGGAGTTCTGTTTGTAGAGTCTTATTCTGTAAGGAAAATGCTATTGGTTGCATGCAAATGTACTATTACGCCCTAGGAACTGATTCCGACCAATCATATGCTATGCTCTAGTCTGGAGGATATAGTGCGTAAGGTTCTATGGAAGCTCTGCAATGTCCTGGTTCAAATGTTGATCTTCCTCTGTTTGTGATAATACAACCTTATATTCTCTAGATAAATACTTCTGTGTGTGATTATCTTACAAATTAATGTTGTTTTCCCCAGATAAAAGGATCGTTTTCTTGAGATCTAATCCAATTAATTTCAAGCATCAAGAAAACAATGGTCCTCATTCAAATACATATTTGCAAACAAATACTCAATACCTCAATATTTTACTTGAAATAAATGATTTTCCACCTAAAGTTTAATTCCATCAATTACTTTTAAAGTGGTCTTCCCTATGGTGCCTTATTTTAAACTGAGCTGCTGCATGTTTTAAAGTTGACTTGATGAACTCGTACTGGTTTAATTTAGAAACCCTTATAAAACTTTTGGTCATTTTCCAAACCAAAATTGGAGCAGACGATTTATTGGATACCAAATGGACGAGATGGCTTCTATTTTAGCTTCATTTTATATATTTTTTTTAATCCCCCAAGAGAAAACACCCATTGATTGATTCAGACTGAGAGTGACGCCGTGCAACAGATTCCCTCCTCTC
>NW_011359475.1:0-10311 GCF_000735185.1 Notothenia coriiceps
GGTGATTTAGTGGGCTCGTTTGTGGGATGTTGCGGATGAGTTTCACCGAGACCGCCTGCTCTGAACAACCAATCACCGTACTGACCGCTTCTAAACTCATGCACGAGAATCGACGTAATCCATAGCAACGGCACGTCACTCTTAGTTCACTCTTAGTGATTTATCCTTAGTATGAGTAGGTCTCAGCGGCTTTGTGAATAACTTTTAAGAAAAAACTCCTACGTAAAATGTTTTAGCGCGAGTTAGGAGCACTCCTAGCGGTAAGATAAAATGCTTTGTGAATACGGCCCCTGATGTAAAGCATATCTCTTTCTCCAAAAAAAGATATAAAAGAAGCTTTTTAATGTCTGCTGAAGTGGAGATATCTCAGAGTATCTCAACTTCAGCAGTCTCCCCCGAGGTGTCTCCCACATTTCCACATTAGTTGGGGGATTTCAAGGGGAGTTTTCCTTCTGAAGGGTTTTAAGGACAGAGGATGCTGTGTGCTGAACATACTGTAAAGCCTCCCAAAGTGAATGCGTACCTTGTGATATTGGGCTGTATAAATAAATGTGATTGACTGATGGGTCATTGACCTCATGTCCTTCTGCCTCTGGAACAACATGCCCCTCTCTCATGCCCTCTGCAGAGCTGTGAGAGTCCCTGTATTGTTTCCTCTGTGTAGGGGGAAGTGTCCCTCTGACATGAACTCCTGTCAGGTCTTCCTGCTGCTTTTGGTCACATCCCTAAAACATTTTGTCATGTGGCCCTAATGCTCTTCCGTAATAATGAACTGATTTCGGTGAAGTTGACTTTCCTCGAGGGTTTTTTGTCACACGTCAGTTTCACTGCATGGTAACACTGTGAGCACTAATGTTCTCTATATCTATACATATGTATGTGTTGTAATTGTATGTACTGAACAGCCAAGTGATCTTTTTCTAATTGTAATGATTTAGCTGATCTTGAAAGTATGCATTATGGTTTTAATAAGTAATTATAGTATGAGAGTAGCTCACAGTGTGATACTTGTGCACCTCAGCTTGCTGCTTGCCTCATACACTCCTGTACCTGAGCCCCACAGCCTCTCACTGCAGAGCTTCCTCACACTCACCAGAACCTTCTCTCTCTCTGTTAACAAGCAGCGAAGGAGCATGTGCGGCGCAACCGGCAGAGCCGCACCTTTATGGTGGAGAATGTCATAGGGGAGCTCTGGGCGGAGCTGGAAGAAGGTAGATTCTTTCTCCTCTTTTTCTCCTCTTTCCATCTTCCTTTCCTCTAGGGTTAACACTGTTGCTGTTTCCTTTGCTGCATATCTTTCTTTTTAGGTACTAACTTTAGATATTACTGAAATAGAGCACTAGAGTTTTTTTGAGGAACTGTAATAACCTGGAGAATGTAATAGTTACAGAAAGGCGCTGAAGGTCATTATTTTTAAACGTGTGTTGCTTTCTTTACTTCTAAAGTCCTGGATGACAAACTACAGTTTAGTTCATGCTGGGTTTTTCTTCATTGCGTCTGCCATTGGTTCTGTCAGTTATGATTACAGTGCTCAACTGTGACTGTCAACATTAGTCTACTGAGTTTCTCTCCACACTGACTTTAACTTAGTCTAACATCTTAGCTGAACTTGTTTTCCTTTCTACCTGCATGCTCGCTCTGCTGTAAGTCACACGCTCAATGACCCGCCCACTCAGCTGAAAGAAGCAGCATACATTACCAAAGACCCTTTTTCCTAATTTCAGTAATACAATTATAATATCAAAAGATCCCTTAGACCCTTTCAGTGAAAGAGATGTATGTTGGTTAAATACAGATGTAACTGGTACTACTTGATTAGTAATTCCGCCTTTAGCTGAATTTCTGTTACATGTAGTTTGACTGCGTAAATCATGTCCAAACTGCCCACCATCTTGTCTTAGCTAAAGCCCCTTAAGAGTCTGTGTCATTACCTCCTGCACTGTGCTGCTCACATTCCCACAGCCCCAGAGAGGAAGCAGGACTCTGAGGTTCAACCAGCTGCAGAGACACACAGAGTCTCGTCCAACTCTCCTGAGAATGTTCCTGAAAACAGCGTACAGAGTAGATCAGAGGCAGCGAGGGAGCTGTTAGATGAGAAGCATTAGATGCACATGACTGACTGCACCCCCCCTCTGTGCAGGAGACCGTTACGTGGTGGTGGACTGTGGAGGAGGAACCGTGGACCTGACTGTCCATCAGATCCGTCTCCCAGAGGGACATCTGAAGGAGCTCTATAAGGCCTCAGGTAAGAGCATACTGTAAGACCACTCCATCTGGTCTATTATATATCTTTATTGAACAAGGACCATGCATACAAATACATTCATCTTTAAAAGAGAAAAGATGCTAAATGCTAGATAATAGATAAAAGCTAATTTCCATCTGCAGTTCCTGAAGGAACACACATAACAGACATCAAACACAGACATATCAAATATAAATACTAGTACATTTGCCAATAGAAATATCATTTTACCATTCATTTAAAATCTCAAATTACAGTAAAGTAATGTTGGCAAGACTGGTTTCCCAAAATCAATGATGGCCGTAAATGAGAAAACTGATTGTGAAAGGCAGAGGGATAAATCTGCATTTAGAGCAGATCGTGAGGTTCTCCCCATATGTTCAGAGCGGACGTGGAAAAGCTTCTCAAAGGTGTCGTGGTGGTATTATCAATCAATCAATCAATCAATGTTTATTTATATAGCCCAATATCACAAATGTTACATTTGTCTCAGTGGACTTCACAGTTTGTACAGAATATCAGTATGACAATACGACACCCTCTGTCCTTAGACCCTCACATCGTACAAGGAAAAACTTCCAGAGAAAACCCACAGTTAAATTCCAATCTAATTTTTAAGAACAGAATGAGATTGTCAAAGCTGAGGAGATTGAATTTGGATAATATATCGCAATTAATGTGTTTTAATGATGTCTTATCAAAAAGGTTTAAGGCTTGTTTGAAAATAATCTTAACCAGTTTGGGCACAGTCTTTCTTGCCTGAGACCAGCAGGTGATACAATATTGGAGATGTGAGAAAATCATGGCGTGTTTTTGATGCTTCTATTGTACTGAGCCACAGTCTCACAGGACCCCTCTCTTCCCAGGCGGTCCCTATGGCTCCATTGGCATTGATTATGAATTTGAGAAGCTGCTGTGTAAGATCTTTGGCCAGGATTTCATCGACCAATTTAAGATCAAGAGACCAGCAGCCTGGGTGGACCTGATGATCGCGTTTGAGTCCCGGAAGAGGGCGGCAGCCCCTGAGAGAACCAACCCACTCAACATCAACCTGCCCTTTTCCTTCATCGACTACTACAAGAAGTTCAGGGGCCACAGCGTGGAACATGCCCTGCGCAAAAGCAAGTGAGTACACACCAGAAACCAGAAGACCTGTCCCTGACATATTAAATAGATCAGTATAGTAAGATGGAGCACTATCGTTATTTCAACACACAGCTGATCTGTCTGGATCATAAAGAAGGCCTGATGAGATCACAGTGTGCATCTTTCACACAGCATAATGATGGTTTTGTATATGAGGGTCTTATTTAGAGTCAAATTGAGGATAAACCAAGATTTGCTTTAGGGCGGGACTACCTAGTTATTGACAGGTTGCTACCACAGTGTGCGGAATCATCTTTTGACTTTGACACTTCCACAGTGAGTTTTCACTTCATCATAGTTAATTATAATATGTTATATTCAATTGTACTGAGTTCCACCCTCATGTGTCACTTCTGTTTCCAAAATGTGACATTATCACTTCTTATATACTGTCCATGGTTGCTGGAGAGATACATTTAAAAGCAAGATTAAAAGCACCCATTTTGCCATAATGACAAACACTTAGTACTTAGTGTTAGACAGAAAGTAATAAATGGGCTTCCAGGCCTTAGAGTTCTGTAACGACTGACCTGTGGGACCAGCATGGAGTCTCCATGTAATGGGCCTGTCTCCTGTCTGTGTGGATGGTAATAATCCCACAGTGAGGGACATTATAAGATATGTATACGTCTGAAACTGGAGCCCACTGAGCCCCAGGCTCCTATGATGTCTAACAGGAAGTGCCAACTTCAACTGTGGAACTCACAACCTAATGCACATACTGCACAGGAATCACACACATGGGATCACAGCAGACGGACACTATAGATTTATTATTGGACACACACATCATCATTCAAATATCTCACAATGAAAAATGAACAGTGCACATTATCATTAGAGATGTCAGATCATGAGAAAGCATTGTTGATATCTTAGTGGTTTAGTGTCAGTTTAGATATGAAAATTGGGCTATCATTTAAAAAAGATTATGTTAAGATTCTAAGCAGATTGTAAGTGAAAACTATGTTATCATATTTTTATTTTCATATACAACTATGCAAAACATTTGCCTTATTTGGACATATTGTTATTTTAAATATGTTGTCATTATCATTTTAATAGCGCCCTATCTGCAGATTTCGTTCATATATTCATATACTGTCACTTCCTCTCTCAGTGTGGATTTTGTCAAATGGTCGTCTCAGGGGATGCTGAGGATGAATCCAGACGCCATGAACTCCCTGTTCAAGCCCACCATAGACCACATCATCCAACATCTCAGTAAGCTGCACTCAAAACAAACAAACACACACACACACACACACACACACACACACACACACACACACACACACACACACTATTGTGGTCAAACAAACTGCATTTCATGCTTTGATTCCACATATAGCTGGTATTCATAGTGTCTTCACTCTTAAGTTGTGCAAGTAACTAATACAATATGCTTTAGAGATATGGAAAAACCTCATATCCTGATAAAGATATAATAAAATCTTTTTTTTAAAGATAATAAAAATAAGTATTTTTAAGAAACAATTTAGCATTAAAAAAGGCTGCTGAAGACATCAAGATATAGCGTTTTTCTAATTCAATAAATAAAAAGTCTATATGAAATGAATTATTTTTGTTTAGTCCTGTGTGAATTAAATACATTCTGCTATAAGTTCTGATTTTCTTGAAGTAAAACATAGGCCTAGCTGGTATAACGTTAGTAAGGATTTGGAAGAATATAAAGGATAAACATTATATATATATATATATATATATGTATATGGTTATATCACTCAATGCTATTATACACTGTATACCATGTCATCTCATGATTGTCACACGTGACTATAGTTGATTGATTGAGTCTTGCAGTATTAGCCTAACCTGCAGAGGACCTGCTTTTAACTTTGTCTGCAGACAGTGACAGTGATATCGATCTCACAGATACTCACACATGAACTCAAATAAAAGCACAAACAAAAAACAAACAAACAGTAACACAGGCACAATTAAAGCACTGTAGTCTGATTTGATAAAATGTGTCTGTTATTTAGAATAGGAGTGTGACAGACATGAAGCAGGATGTACGTGCACACGCTACACATGTTAATATGTTTACGATGCTAAATGCGCCATAAGGAGAACAAGCAGACAAGCAAGAGAGTAAAATCCAAGCCTTAGGTGCTTTGGTAATGAGGGATCATTGGTGACATTTCAGCTGCAGATCACCAAGAAAGGAAGGGGAATATGGCTCAAATGTCAGATTGTTTACAAACTGCTCTATAATCCCACTGTGTGCGTCTCTCTCTGCACTGTCAGATCATCTCTAATAATAGGATCCATAGGCAAAGTATTTTCACTCTGTGTCATACACCTGCTTATCCTGTTACACAGCGGTGGTGACAACATGCTTTTCAGCTTCTGATCTGTGGTCAGCTGACACACAGCTGTAATGATGAGTCGGTAGAGAAAATCGGAGATCCATTTGAACACATGAGCTAATTGAAAAGACAGTATAAATATCCCACAGTAAATGTTGCACATAAACTTCAAACAGTAGTGGCTGGTGGCACATGTGTTCCTTGTAACAGTCAGTTGTTTCCTTCATTGAGTTTCTGTCTCCTCCTCTAGCGGAGCTGTTTGAGAAGCCGGAGGTGAGCGACATTAAGTTCTTGTTCCTGGTGGGGGGCTTTGCTGAGTCCCTCCTGCTGCAGCAGGCTGTCCAGGACATGCTGCAGGGCCGCAGCCGCATCATCATCCCCCATGACGTGGGCCTCACCATTCTGAAAGGGGCCGTGCTGTTCGGCCTGGACCCCAGCATCATCAAAGTGCGCCGCTCCCCCCTCACATACGGGGTGGGCGTCCTCAACCGCTTCGTGGAGGGCAAGCACCCTCCAGAGAAGCTGCTGGTGAAGGACGGCACGCGCTGGTGCACCGACGTCCTCGACACTTTCATCGCCGCCGACCAGTCGGTAGCACTGGGAGAGCTGGTGAAGAGGAGCTACACCCCCGCCAAGCCCTCCCAGCAGGTCATCGTGATCCACGTCTACTGCTCCGAGAAGGAGAAGGTGGGCTTCATCAGCGAGCCCGGCGTAAGGAAGTGTGGGACACTTCGCCTGGATGTGAGCGGAACAGAGAGCACGGCGCCACGCCGTGAGATCCAAACGCTCATGCAGTTTGGAGACACGGAGATCCGGGCCATGGCCGTGGACGTGTCCACCGGACGCACCGTCAAAGCTAGCATTGACTTCCTAAGCCATTAAGAAGGGAACGAGAGCTCATGTTCCCAAATATTTAGGATCTGTTCAAATACACACACACACACACACACACACACACACACACACACACACACACACACACACACACACACACACACACATTTAAACACATAAACTGGGGATGTTTGATGGAAAGGTCAGTGAATCTCAAGGCTGCGTCACTCAGAGGTTAAGTGTGGTTGGTAGATGGTTTGAATAAAAGTGTTAAGGTTTACCTTTAACCCGGGCAGGCCTTCAGCAGTAGAATTCATGTTACAACCAGAAAGAAAAGAGAGTGCAGTGTGTGAGCTGAGGAGCCTTATGGTGTTCACACACTCATAACATACTGTGTGCTGCTCTGTGATGAATCAGGTTGAAGAGCTCCTCACAAGGAAGATAAAGGCGTATCACCTCTCAGACATAACGTGTAACAGGACAGCTTTTGAAATCATCGCTCTATACAACCCCAGAAAAACAAAACATACGGTATAATATTCTACACTATCATAGTGGATACACATTCAGATTGCATCTTCTTTGCTTCAGATTACAGCAAATCAATGTATATCTGTAAACGACTAACATGTGATCATGGTTTTGCATGATTCAGCTCTTTTGACACAGAGTAAACTGTCACAGTGCTGCCAGTGTTTTTCAAAGCATACTGTTTTGTTTGTAAAGGAGATGGATTCACTTTATGGTAGTGCTGTAAGCAGGTTCACTAAAGTATATAAATCCTCGACAAAAACATCAGGCTGAACCATTAGCTTATTTAGCGTGTTCATATAAAGAGCCCTGTATGACTGTATGAAACAAATCGTCCCTAGATGAAGAAGGGACCAACCATAGGGCTTATTGGCAATTCATGGGCAGCAAAACAAGCTGTTAAAAGAGAAGTCAAAAGGGTTAGAATTCACATCCAGGAGAATTGAAGCAACATTAGCGTTAATTCTGATTTGTGTATTTGCTTAACATTTGTTTACAGATAGCCTTTGTGGACATATTTAACAGATAAACATCTACAGCTTTGTTATTTTTACAGCAAACCTTAGGAGAACATATCGGTATGTCTTTTACTAATTGAGAGACCAGAATCATTTGTCAGCACTGAAGTATTACCATATGTACTGTAAAGGTAAAAACCCGGGCTGGTATGACATGGGAAGTCAATGTAAATCTTATGGCTTACTTTTGACAGTCACTGGCAATGCTTAGTATATCTGAATTTAGCCAATCAGCCAAATCATGCAAAACCACCAGTATGTTCCATTAAAATGATCCACAGTCAAATCTGAATCCTAGAATGTGAAACGTGCTGCAAGCTCAATCTGAATAGCAAGTACAGCCCTCAATGCGCATAACTGTTGCCTTTATTTGTTTATGCTTCTGACTATTAGATTATTATTCTGCACAAAGATGCAGGCCAGCTGAGACAAGCAAGGAAGTGTGTTTATTTCTGTGTAAATACAGTATTTAAATATTGTACAGATTTGTTGGCGTTTATTCTGCAGCTTTAGAACTGTGTGTGTGTGTGTGTGTGTGTGTGTGTGTGTGTGTGTGTGTGTGTGTGTGTGTGTGTGTGTGTGTGTGTGTGTGTGTGTGTGTGCTTTCACATCTCAAATAGTTTTTCTCCATAGCATGAGGCGCAGCAGGTTGGATGCTCTGTTTAAAGTGAGAGTGGATGTGTGCTTTTTTTCGCAAACACAAAAGAAACTTGAATACCTCCGTCCTAAGTATTTCAGTCTTGAAATGGTAGCAGAGTCTGTGTCCGGTCCCCTTTTCATCTCACCCGCTGAACTGTAGGATCATAATTATTACATATTCTTTGAAGAAATACAATCAAGCCATTTCATTTAGAAATTGTTTTCTTTGTTAAAGACTGAAGCATAGTCAGCAATAATCCAGTGAAGAGTCACATTTCCAGATGATCATGAAAGGTTTACTTATTAAAGTCTTAAGTAAAAGAGGGCCTAGTATATTAATTGTGATGTCAAGATTGACTCACCCCATCAGTGCATAAACTGCATCCCTTCATCACTCAGCTTTATATACTGTATATGTGACTTCAGATTTAATCACTGAGCATCACACTGATTGTAAATCCGTGAAAGGACTTTGCCACATCTAAATGTTCAACATTCACCCTAACACTTCACAGGATGGAAGTTCCTTTTCCTGATGGAAGCACCGGTTGCTGTGCGTTGTCTCTTGTTTTTAAACAGCATTGGTTGAAAGATGAAGCCTGGTGATGTAGTGACATCATGGTTGTTGCTAGGTTTATTCATGGAAAAATGCTCTATTGGTGTTTCATCAATTTCATTAATTCGATGCACGGAAGCTACAACAGCTTATATTATAGCTTCCTCAATTTAGGTCACCATTGTCAAAAAAGTCTGCTACTGCAACTGCAAATTCATGTGTGAAGGTCACTTTAGGCTAAACATCAGAGTAGCTACGTTAGCGTTAGCTTTCGTAGTTACATTTATTCTGTACAGAACCCTGCACCTTCTTCCTGCTGTGTTACAGTTGGACACTTCCAGTTCATGACTTTGACTTTGATGTGTGTACCTGACCATGAGCGTCACCACATCCTCACACAACTCAAGAGACAGGTGTTCACAAGACTTGCACAAGTCTCTAAGCTAGTTTATTAGCTTGGAGCTAGAAACAAAACATCCCGTAAAGAGGCAAAGTATCACCGTGATAAAAACTGGAAGAAGAATATACCTGTGGATGTTTCTTCGGTTTTGCTCCAGAAAAAAGGATAGTAATGTTTCAGTCATTAACCAGCAGGTTTATTAGTAATTTTGACCTTTAGTGTTTCTGGGATCTTGGTTTCCAAATAGTACGATCTTAAAAACAAGTTTCCCATTTTAACGGTGAATCAAAGCTTGTCTCGCTTTTCATTTTCAATGTACAAAGTCGCTCGGGATGCTGTCCGGCTCTCTTTCTGCATGCACGTGTCGCATGTGTCGCATAGGAATGACTAAACAGCTACAAGCTACCAACAATAAGTTGTTTGCTATTACTAATACACAAAATCAAGGTTCGGCACTGTGATGAAGATGATTGCAGTGTTTTCTATAATAACTTGTGTGCTTATCAGCCCTGTCACAGGCTGGAGTGTGGCTGTGCTGTGTATAATACTCTGTTGCTACTGTTTTCTGAGCTAATGCTAATCCATGCTAATGCTCTGAACTGACAGTAGAGCAGCACCTCACATACTTTACTGATCTGAACTAATCTCATAAGCTTTTATTCCTCTACACAACTCTCTACTCACAAAGGATGAATATGAACCAGAAGGTTATAATAACACCATGTTTTATTGATTCTTTGAGTAGATAATTACAATGTTATGTGTGAAACCTTGAGTATAATGCACAGGATTCCATGGGAGCCTGCCTGCAGGCAGCAGTCTCAGGACACCTCCACTCTCAGGACAGGAAGTGTACGCTAATAATTCCAAAAATAAAATCGCCACTATCAGTACAGCGCCACTTTCCAAACAGGAAATGCACGCAAATACAAAATAAAATCGTACTGGCACTTATTATATACATATGTATATATATATATATATATATATACATATATATATATATATATATATATATATATATATATATATATATACATACATAAGAATGTCGGACGTGTTTTGGAGCATTTTGCAGCACCTCGTTTACCTCAATTTTTTTCACGACT